>NC_069501.1:689062068-689352068 GCF_027579735.1 Bombina bombina
ATAGTTACTATAGTATTTATATTAACTATATTAACTCTATCTAACCCTAACATCCCTAACTAAATTTATATTAAATTAATCTAATTCATTTATAAACTAAAATATTCCTATTTAAATCTAAATACTTACCTATAAAATAAACCCTAAGATAGCTACAATATAATTAATAATTACATTGTAGCTATGTTAGGGTTAATATTTATTTTACAGGTAAATTGTTAATTATTTTAAGTAGGTATAATAGCTATTAAATAGTTATTAACTATTTAATATCTACCTAGTTAAAATAATTACCCAATTACCTGTAAAATAAATCCTAACCTAAGTTACAAATACACCTACACTATCAATAAATTAACTACAAACATCTATCTAAAAATACAATTAAATTAACTAAACTAAATTACAAAAAAAACAAACACTAAATTACAAAAAATAAAAAAAGATTACAAGATTTTTAAGCTAATTACACCTATTCTAAGTCCCCTAATAAAATAATAAACCCCCAAAATAAAAAAAATTCCCTGCCCTATTCTAAATTAAACAAATTTCAAAGCTCTTTACCTTACCAGCCCTTAAAAGGGCCTTTTGTGGGGCATGCCCCAAAGAATTCAGCTCTTTTGCATACAAATACAATACCCCCCCCCCATTACAACCCACCACCCACATACCCCTATTCTAAAACCACCCAAACCCCCCTTAAAAAAGCCTAACACTACCCCCCTGAAGATCTCCCTACCTTGTCTTCACCACACCGGGCCGAACTCCTGATCCGATCCGGGCGATGTCTTCCTCCAAGCGGCAAAGAAGAATTCTTCCTCCGGCGATGTCTTCCTCCAAGCGGCAAAGAAGAATTCTTCCTCCGGCGACGTCTTCCTCCAAGCGGCAGCAAAGTCTTCATTCTTCCGGCGGCATCTTCAATCTTCTTTCTTCGCTCCGCCGCCGCGGAGCATCCATCCCGGACGACTACTGAACTTGGAATGAGGTACCTTTAAATGACGTCATCCAAGATGGCGTCCGCCGAATTCCGATTGGCTGATAGGATTCTATCAGCCAATCGGAATTAAGTTAGAAAAATCTGATTGGCTGATTGAATCAGCCAATCAGATTCAAGTTCAATCCAATTGGCTGATCCAATCAGCCAATCAGATTGAGCTCGCATTCTATTGGCTGATCGGAACAGCCAATAGAATGCGAGCTCAATCTGATTGGCTGATTGGATCAGCCAATTGGATTGAACTTGAATCTGATTGGCTGATTCAATCAGCCAATCAGATTTTTCTAACTTAATTCCGATTGGCTGATAGAATCCTATCAGCCAATCGGAATTCAGCGGACGCCATCTTGGATGACGTCATTTAAAGGTACCTCATTCCAAGTTCAGTAGTCGTCCGGGATGGATGCTCCGCGGCGGCGGAGCGAAGAAAGAAGATTGAAGATGCCGCCGGAAGAATGAAGACTTTGCTGCCGCTTGGAGGAAGACGTCGCCGGAGGAAGAATTCTTCTTTGCCGCTTGGAGGAAGACATCGCCGGAGGAAGAATTCTTCTTTGCCGCTTGGAGGAAGACATCGCCCGGATCGGATCAGGAGTTCGGCCCGGTGTGGTGAAGACAAGGTAGGGAGATCTTCAGGGGGGTAGTGTTAGGCTTTTTTAAGGGGGGTTTGGGTGGTTTTAGAATAGGGGTATGTGGGTGGTGGGTTGTAATGGGGGGGGGGGTATTGTATTTGTATGCAAAAGAGCTGAATTCTTTGGGGCATGCCCCACAAAAGGCCCTTTTAAGGGCTGGTAAGGTAAAGAGCTTTGAAATTTGTTTAATTTAGAATAGGGCAGGGAATTTTTTTTATTTTGGGGGTTTATTATTTTATTAGGGGGCTTAGAATAGGTGTAATTAGCTTAAAAATCTTGTAATATTTTTTTATTTTTTGTAATTTAGTGTTTTTTTTTTTTTTTGTAATTTAGTTTAGTTAATTTAATTGTATTTTTAGATAGATGTTTGTAGTTTATTTAATTTATTGATAGTGTAGGTGTATTTGTAACTTAGGTTAGGATTTATTTTACAGGTAATTGGGTAATTATTTTAACTAGGTAGATATTAAATAGTTAATAACTATTTAATAGCTATTATACCTACTTAAAATAATTAACAATTTACCTGTAAAATAAATATTAACCCTAACATAGCTACAATGTAATTATTAATTATATTGTAGCTATCTTAGGGTTTATTTTATAGGTAAGTATTTAGATTTAAATAGGAATATTTTAGTTTATAAATGAATTAGATTAATTTAATATAAATTTAGTTAGGGGTGTTAGGGTTAGATAGAGTTAATATAGTTAATATAAATACTATAGTAACTATATTAACTATATTAACCCTAATATAATTAGGGTTAATATAGTTAATATATATAATGTAATACCTATATTAACTATAATATACTTAGGGTTAATATAGATAATATAGCTGGCGGCGGGGTAGGTAGATTAAATAAGGGGTTAATCATTTTAATAGAGATGGCGGCGGTGTAAGGGGCTTACATTAGGGGTTAATAATATTAATATAGCTGGCGGCGGTATAGGGGGATTAGATTAGGGGTTAATAATTTTTATATAGGTGGCGGCGGTGTAAGGGGTCAGATTAGGGGATAGATAAGGTAGATGACAGCGGTGTAAGGGGTTCTAATTAGGGGATAGATAAAGTAGATGGCGGCGGTTTTAGGGGCTCACAGTAGGGGGTTAGTTTATGTAGATGGCGGCGGGGTCCGGGAGCGGCGGTTTAGGGGTTAATAACTTTATTAGGGATTTCGGGGGGGGGGGGGGGATCGCGGTTGACAGGTAGATAGACATTGCGCATGCGTTAGGTGTTAGGTTTATTTTAGCAGATCGCGGTTGACAGGGAGATAGACATTGCGCATGCGTTAGGTGTTAGGTTTATTTTAGCAGCCAGTTTAGGGAGTTACGGGGCTCCAATAGTCAGCGTAAGGCTTCTTACGGCTGCTTTTTGTGGCGAGGTGAAAATGGAGTAAGTTTTCTCCATTTTCGCCACGTAAGTCCTTACGCTGCATATTGGATACCAAACTGCGCGGGTTTGGTATACCTGCCTATAGCCAAAAAACTACGGGCGACGGCAGAAATATACGCGCGTAACTTCTAGGTTACGCCGTATATGTGATACCAAACCCGCGCAAATATTGGCATCGCCGGCTTTTGCGGGCAACGATTTTTATCGGATGGACCCCGTGATGGGTTTTTTTATGCCACAAAACATATAAAGTTTTACATCAATTTACATATCCTGTTTACATTAATTAAACAGACAATATCCCATGCTTGTCTAGCTCACTAAATTCTCACTCACATGTCATTGCTGATTTTAAAATATGTGAGGTATGTTGTAGCTGCAACATTGTAATGATGATGTGAAAATAACTTGATCCATCTTATTATACAACTATCATATATTTTTATACAGTTTAACTATGTAAACTTTTTTAGGATTCAGATCATTTAAAGGGATTATTTGATTATTACCCCTTTATATAAAAAATAACTCTGAGTTCCTGCCCTAGTTTTATTTTTATTTTTTTCTGCTAATTTAGCCCTTATCCTTTAAGCTTTTTCTCTGACTTTGCTGATAATGATTTTAAATAAAATCTGTTCTATTTTTAACCACTTGTATCTTGGCGCCCTACTTGAAACAAATGTTGGAAGATATCATTATATGAAGTTGCTTTAAATATTTAAATATTTGTATTCATTATTTACAAACCAAGACAAAAATGTGAAAACTGTTACATCTTAAATTCCACTATAGCATGTTAAAGGGACACTGAACCCAAATTTTTTTCTTTCATGATTCAGATAGAGCATGCAATTTTAAGCAACTTTCTAATTTACTCCTATTATAAAATTTTCTTCATTCTCTTGGTATCTTTATTTGAAATGCAAGAATGTAAGTTTAGATGTCGGCCCATTTTTGTTGAACAACCTGGGTTGTCCTTGCTGATTGGTGGATAAATTCACCCACCAATAAAAAAGTGCTGTCAAGAGTACTGAAGCAACAAAAAAAGCTTAGATGCCTTCTTTTTCAAATAAAGATAGCAAGAGAATGAAGAAAAATTAATAATAGGAGTAAATTACAAAGTTGCTTAAAATTGTATGCTCTATTTGAATCACGTAAGAAAAAAATTGGGTTCAGTGTCCCTTTAACAATATTTATCCAGCACACAAAATCAGCACATTTCTCTTTCTGTTTATCCTTACATCTTCAACCCTGCAATATAAGCTACAGAGAGACATCTATAGAAATAGCGTAGGGCGCGCATGTGCAACGAAGCGCAGATAAGGGTTTGGGTTTCCCGAGCTGGGAAGAATACAGGGGCTGTTAGGGAGTAGGCATGCCCTACAAAGAGGGCGGATTAGGCAGATATTGGTCAGCAGGAGAAAGAGAAGGCGGAGCTAGCAGGGGGGTTTAGGGTGAGGCTCAAACAGAGGAACGGCATTAAACATTTTCTTTTGTTTCAACAGGACGTGCGTTGGATCGTTGGAAGTTTTGAAGATGGCGACCAGGGACAGAAGAATTCCGAGGAGGTTTCTCAATGATGGGGAGTCTGTCTGGAGAACCAGAGCCCTGCAAGCATAAAGGAAGCTGGAAAAATTGGAGAAAGGGAAGCCTGTGAGGAAAGCAACAAAGGAATCGGCAGCAGAAGGAGCGGTCGGTGTGGTAGTGAGTTCCCCACAGATATCGACCGTAAGGCCAGGTCCGGATCTGGTAAGTGAGGGGGAGATGGGGGAGGCTTCGCTCAGGTCCAGGGCCGCAGTTGTCAGCCAGGATATGGTGGAGGAAGGGCACAGTGGCCTGCTAGTGGGTTCTCAGGATAGCTGTGGGGTACCAGCAATATTCACTTCCCCACCTGTATCCCCGGGGGACAATATTCCACCAGCACAAGGGCAGAATGAGCATTGGGAAGCCAATATTGCTAGGCGTAGGAAGAAGTATGGGGAAAGGGGACATATGGGAGGGGAGAGTGCAGCATATGAGTTCAGGGTGGGAGGTACCCCCCCTACCCCGACGGAGTGATATATATATATATATATAGTCAATGAGAGGGGGAAGGCAGGCCCCCGATTGCAGTGCAATCAGAATGGGGAAGAGACAACATAGCGCACAATAGGGGGCAGCTGTGGCCACCGCAGTATGAGGAGGGCAGGGCCCACAGGGGATGGCGCGAACACGGGGAAGACAGAAGTCAGTGGTGTGGGAGAGGCCCATACGGAGTAACAGGCAGGCAGGAGGGAGATGAGGCATGGCACTGCAGTTCCGGCGGGCCGAGCATGCCCAATATTTACGGGTGGGAAGACAGAGAGTATGGGAGGCAGAGGCCAGAGTATGCAGAGAGGTATGAGGATAGGAGATTCCGGCAGCGCAGGGAAGGTGAGCAAGCAGGTTTTAGGCAAGGGGAATGGCAGGAGATGGGCAGGCCAGTGAAAAGAAACAGACAGGAAACAGGGGGGAGGCCTAGAATAATAAGGGATATGGAGGGTAACTCATATATGATAATGGAAGCTGAGGGGCAAAAAGGGGAAAAGCCTGGGGTGGACACCAGGGGGGGAGGGGTTGGTAACCATAAGGGCACATCTTCCCAAGGTAGCACCCCACAAAGTGTGGTCGAAAATGTTTCTAATAATGTTTGTACTCCTCAGAGCAAGGGCAACACAGGGTGAGAAGGAGAGGAGACAGAAAATGGAGGACAAGGGCGCGGAGCAAGCAGAAACAGGACTGAGGATGGTAGGGGCAGGGCCCCAGCAGAAGGAAGGAGCTGCAGCGAAAAAAAGTATGGAGGGAGTAGCAAAGAAGGACAGCTCACAGAAAGGTCTAGGTAAGCGGATATTATGTCATACTAATAGCATGTCTGAGAGTTTGTCAGAGTATGATTCTGAGGAAGATATAATGAAAGCTGGTGGGTGCGAAAAAATATTAAAAATAGTCAGGAAGATTTATGCTAAACAGTGATAAGGGAGGGATAGGGAGATGGAGAAAGACATTGCTGTAGAGGAAACGGGAGAGCTTAACACAGATGAGGAAGTCACAGGGACAATGCTACTACCACTGAGCACTCATTTGAAAGCAAAAATAGCTGCAAGGGCGCAGAAAGGGAAGTTCGTGGATGTGTTTGAAATCACGAGGGAGGCATTGGCAGCGAAAACAAGGCAAGATGAGGGAAAACTCAGAAAAACAAAACAAACATTCACGGAGTGGGTTAAGGGAATACTAATTTATGCAGAATGTTTTATCACAGCAAATCCAGAAAAGGTGAAGGGTATGTTGAGGCACATACACTTGATAGCGGAATGCTACACGTCATACAGCGGTTTTGCATGGAAAGACTATGATGCAGAATTTAGGAGGGGCAACCTGCAGCTGGGGGATAGAGGGCGCAAAACTTTGGTGTAAAAATATTAGATCTATACACAAGGGTAATGAAGGTAGCGGACAATCAGGGGCGTAATGGGAATGTGGGGAAAGCGTTTAAAATTGAATTTAAAGAATGCTGGGCATTCAGCGAAAAAAGGTGTGACAGGGGTAAGGACTGTAAATATAGACATGCATGCAGGTACTGTAGTGGGGGACACGCAGGCGTGGAGTGCAGAAGGAACAATGGTAACAATGGAGGATGGAGGGCTTCCTTTCATGGCCAAGGAAGCATGGGTAGATGGCAACCAGTGGGCCCTAGCCTCAACCCTGTTGAGGGTAGATAGGATTACGCAGGAACTAAGCGGATATGTGCACCAGGAAGACAGGGCATTGTTGATTGAGGGATTAAAAAAGGGGTTTGTTGTACCAGTGAAAAAGGAAGTAGAGGGGGCAAGCAAACCCAGGAATTTGAAATCAGCATACGAATTGGCAGAGGTTTTGAGGGAAAAGTTAGAAAAAGAAGTGCAGTTGGGGAGGATGGCATAGTAGTATCCCCGCTAGGGGTGGTACCCATAAAAGAAAAGGGAAAATTCAGAATGATATATCATCTGTCTTATCCCAAAGGGAAGTCAGTTAATGACGCAATTGACAAGTGGGATGCGGCGGTTCAATACCAATCGTTTGATATCACGGTAAAAATGGTCAAAGAAACAGGAGAAAGGGCAGAAATGGGAAAAATAGATATAGAAACTGCATTTAGACTATTATCACTGAACCCAGAAAGCTTTAAACTAATGGGATGCAAATTTCAGGGTATGTACTATGTAGACAAGTGCTTGCCAATGGGGTGTTCAATATCATGCTCCATATTCAAAAAATTTAGCTCATTTCTGCATTGGTTAAAGATAAAAAGAACGGGGAGGCGGTACCTGGTACTTAGACGACTTTATGGTAGTCGGTGCGGCAGAGGCAGGGGTGTGTGGAATGATGATGAAAAAGCTAATAGAGATGTTCGGGGAGCTAGGGGTACCGGTAGCATCAGACAAAACGGAGGGCCCAGTGACAAGAATGGCCTTCCTGGGGATAATCATAGACTCAGTAAAGGGGCAGTGCGAACTCCCAGAGGATAATGTTGAGAAAGTTAGGCACGCAGTGAAGGAAGTAGCAAAGAGAAGGAAGGTAACGCTCAAGGAAATGCAAAAGCTCTTAGGCACCCTAAATTTCGCTTGCAAGGTAATACCCATAGGCAGAATCTTCAAAAGACGGCTAGAGCTGGGCACAAAGGGGGCAAAGAAGCCAGGGCATTTAATCAGGGTATCAGGGGAGATGAGGGAGGATCTAAAGATATTAGACAAGTTCCTAAAAGATTTCAATGGAGTCAGGATATGGGTGCAGGAGGTATCGGGAGAGGCGCTAGAGTTATACACAGATGCAACAGGAGACGCAGGTTTCAGGGCATACTGGCAGGGTAGATGGTGCATGGTCGAATGGCCGCTAGCATGGAAAGAGAGAGGATGGGTAAAGAACCTGGTACTGCTTGAACTATTCCCCATAATAGTGGCCATCGAATTGTGGGGCGAAATGCTAGCAAACAAGAGCATAATATGTTGGTCAGACAATAAAGGGGTAGTATACATAATGAATCTTCTTCATGGATTCCCGTGGTAAAATACCTAAGATACTTGGTTTTGAAATGTCTCAAGCTGAATATATGTTTTAGAGTGAAGCACATACCGGGGTACAAAAACGTGGTAGCGGACGCACTGTCACGATTTTAGTGGGTAAAATTTATGAGTTTGGCTCCTGATGCGAGGGTAGAAGGTGAACACTGCCCCATTTCTATTTGACAGATTGGCAGCGAATAGACGGGATCAAGGAATTGGTGGAGAAATCTCTGGCCCCAAGAACATGGCTCGCATATAAAAAACACTGGGGGCAATGGCAGGGTTTTAAGGCAGGCAGCACGCTAAGGGAGGAAGCAGTTTTCTTGGAATGGCTAATGCAGTTTAGAAGGAGAGGGATAAAAAAGGGGCAGCTGGGTACAATACTAGCAGGGATAATATACTTTGTGCAGCTATATGGGGAAACAGACTGGTCCAAGAGATTTGTGGTAAGAAAGATAGCGAGGGCTTGGGGAATGGGGAAGAGATAAGGGCAGACAGAAGGGAGCCGATAACTGAAGATAAGCTGGAAAAAATGATGCAGGCGCTACAGGAGGTATGCTCTAGCAAGGAGGAAACAATAATATTTAGGGTAGCGTTCACATTCGCATTTCATGGCGCCATGAGGATAGGAAAACTACAGCCAAAAAACAAGACAATAGAAAAAGGGGGGCTGGAGGAAGGGGACATCTGCATCATGGAGGGGCGGTAACGATATTAATTAAAAAATCTAAGACAGATAGAATAGGAAAAGGGGTATGGGTTAATATGCAGGAGATAAAGGGTATAGGCTGCCCGGTGGTTTGCACAAAGAAGTACGTGGCGGTAAGAAAAGGGGAAGGTAGGGCATTCCTTAGACACAGGGACAGTACGGCAGTATCGATATACCAATTTAAAAGGTTACTAAGCATGGTGGTGCAGGAATTAGGATGGGAAAAGGTGTATTTCGCCCCCCATTCATTCAGGATAAGAGCAGCAACATAAGCGGCAGGCAAAGGGTGTTCAGAGGAGCAGATAAAAAAGCTGGGCAGGTGGAAGTCCGCAGTGTTCAAATCATACATTATTTTGAAAGGGGGCAAAAGTAATGATAAATGTCCAATGGGAATGACATAAATGGTGCTGAATACGATTACGTTTTAAGTTGATAACATCTCAAAAAAAATTCTATTGCAGACAGAGCCCTAAGAGTGTGGATAGTAGGGCATTCCTACGTGCATTGGGAGTAAGCAAGAGCGGCAGCTTTGGTGCTAGGTGGTCAGCTAGTGTGGGAGGGTCCCGCGGCATACACTAGACTAGAGTGGTGATCCAGTGGTCTATCTAATGGGCGGGCTATGCCGTGGGTCTCCTTCTTCCCCCCCTTGCCCCGCCAGGGGTGAGATGTGTGGTATCCCCCCAATGCGTGGGACCCCAAGTTCAGGTGATATGCAAATGATGGTGCAAATTTTTTGAGTTAAGTTAAAGTGCAATGGCGAATTTTGCTCTTCATCAAAAATTCAGTAAATAAATAGTGATCTTTCCATTTTCACCATAACTAAAGTGTCTGTGTGGTTATTTCAGGTCATAGAGTTAAGAAATGTGGGAGTTGGTTGTGTTGTTGGTGTGGTTATGGTTAATCAGAGGAGAGTGGATTCCTCCAAGCCCTTATGTATCTATAAAATACTCATACTTCCCTACAGTAACCCATTGTCCAATACAAGACACACAGCAGGACATCCGTTTTTGTACTTGTCTGTCCACTTCTTTGTTTCTTTCTTAACATTGTATGAAATATCATAGAAAACACATATTTTCAAAATTCTATATCACTGAACTGCCACAGAAAGCTTTTTACTAATTGTTCTTTTATTCTTGGTCTTTATTGTTATCCATCCCAAATCTTACAGTTGTGTATTCAATAGAAGTACAAAAGCTGTTGGTAGGTGTCCAACTTTAGGGGGCGCTATAATCAGGCTATTAGTATGTTGGGCAAATAGAGAATACAGAATGTGTAGATCTATCACAAGTGTGACAATCTGTAAGTGTGGTACCATAGAGTTAATATAAATGAATGGTCACAATGTGATCTGTGTAATCAATAAGCATAAAAATACAAAACAGGCGACTGTAATTGGCAGTCAAATATACCCCAAAATGAATAGATAACTTAGCTGAGTCTTTGTAAGGTGTTATATGACAAAGTCCAATAATCAAAATTGTCATTGTGCATTCATCAGTTAAGGTGGCTCATCTTTAAATGGCAATCCAAATGTGGCTTGTGGAAATCAGTAGAACAATGGTGAGCAGCTCCTCTCATAGATATACAGCAATCATGAGGAATCTGTGAAAAAGATCACAAAGAAAGAGGGCGCCTCCTAGTGCAACACTGCGAGAATGGTAATATAGCAGATCTTGTGATAAAGTAATACTCACAAACGGAGCAGCACCAATGTGCTAATTGACACAGGCTGGGGAATCACAGTGACCCAGCTACACTGATCCTGCAGCAGGAAGATGGGATTCAGGTGTGAAAAGTATAGGCTCAGGATTCCATAAAATGCAACGTATTTATTAAAATGATTAATAAAAACAGATAGGTGTATATACTTCACCAAAAATGTAAAAACAAATGTTGAGATAGATCGCAACGTGTTTCTCAGCCCAACTGGCTGTTTCCTCAGGTATCTATCTAGCTAATGGAAGCTCTGACTTTTAAGACTGTGGGTATACCTGACAACCCCTCCCATCAAACGTTTAAGCAATTAACAATTAACTGATAACAACAAAATCTTGTATGTGTTGAATATAACACTGGTCTAAAAGAGGCTGCTTCCGGGTGGTAAATCGCCATAGAACAAGCCACTGAGCTGTTGTTCGTTCCTGGTAGAGCGCTTCTCTATTTTTATGCAAATTATTATGACCCTGGGGAAGTCTCCCTATGGGTGATGGGGGAAACCAGACGTGGACTCCTTGCTCAGTGTGCTTAGAGGAATGTGGCTGCACCTCACTGACGAGGCCCATAGGAGGCCGAAACGATCGTCTGGGGTTGTCATGTTCCTTGTTCAGAGGAGAATTGCCTGGTATTTCGGGGCTGGACTGACCTTACTTGGCGGGATCAGACTGATATACTTCAGGAAAGTTTTCTTCTGTGAAAAGCACACTGGTCTAAAAGAGGCTGCTTCCGGGTGGTAAATCGCCATAGAACAAGCCACTGAGCTGTTGTTCGTTCCTGGTAGAGCGCTTTTCTATTTTTATGCAAATTATTATGACCCTGGGGAAGTCTCCCTATGGGTGATGGGGGAAACCAGACGTGGACTCCTTGCTCAGTGTGCTTAGAGGAATGTGGCTGCACCTCACTGACGAGGCCCATAGGAGGCCGAAACGATCGTCTGGGGTTGTCATGTTCCTTGTTCAGAGGAGAATTGCCTGGTATTTCGGGGCTGGACTGACCTTACTTGGCGGGATCAGACTGATATACTTCAGGAAAGTTTTCTTCTGTGAAAAGCACACTGGTCTAAAAGAGGCTGCTTCCGGGTGGTAAATCGCCATAGAACAAGCCACTGAGCTGTTGTTCGTTCCTGGTAGAGCGCTTCTCTATTTTTATGCAAATTATTATGACCCTGGGGAAGTCTCCCTATGGGTGATGGGGGAAACCAGACGTGGACTCCTTGCTCAGTGTACTTAGAGGAATGTGGCTGCACCTCACTGACGAGGCCCATAGGAGGCCGAAACGATCGTCTGGGGTTGTCATGTTTCTTGTTCAGAGGAGAATTGCCTGGTATTTCGGGGCTGGACTGACCTTACTTGGCGGGATCAGACTGATATACTTCAGGAAAGTTTTCTTCTGTGAAAAGCACACTGGTCTAAAAGAGGCTGCTTCCGGGTGGTAAATCGCCATAGAACAAGCCACTGAGCTGTTGTTCGTTCCTGGTAGAGCGCTTCTCTATTTTTATGCAAATTATTATGACCCTGGGGAAGTCTCCCTATGGGTGATGGGGGAAACCAGACGTGGACTCCTTGCTCAGTGTGCTTAGAGGAATGTGGCTGCACCTCACTGACGAGGCCCATAGGAGGCCGAAATGATCGTCTGGGGTTGTCATGTTCCTTGTTCAGAGGAGAATTGCCTGGTATTTCGGGGCTGGACTGACCTTACTTGGCGGGATCAGACTGATATACTTCAGGAAAGTTTTCTTCTGTGAAAAGCACACTGGTCTAAAAGAGGCTGCTTCCGGGTGGTAAATCGCCATAGAACAAGCCACTGAGCTGTTGTTCGTTCCTGGTAGAGCGCTTCTCTATTTTTATGCAAATTATTATGACCCTGGGGAAGTCTCCCTATGGGTGATGGGGGAAACCAGACGTGGACTCCTTGCTCAGTGTGCTTAGAGGAATGTGGCTGCACCTCACTGACGAGGCCCATAGGAGGCCGAAACGATCGTCTGGGGTTGTCATGTTCCTTGTTCAGAGGAGAATTGCCTGGTATTTCGGGGCTGGACTGACCTTACTTGGCGGGATCAGACTGATATACTTCAGGAAAGATTTCTTCTGTGAAAAGCACACTGGTCTAAAAGAGGCTGCTTCCGGGTGGTAAATCGCTATAGAACAAGCCACTGAGCTGTTGTTCGTTCCTGGTAGAGCGCTTCTCTATTTTTATGCAAATTATTATGACCCTGGGGAAGTCTCCCTATGGGTGATGGGGGAAACCAGACGTGGACTCCTTGCTCAGTGTGCTTAGAGGAATGTGGCTGCACCTCACTGACGAGGCCCATAGGAGGCCGAAACGATCGTCTGGGGTTGTCATGTTCCTTGTTCAGAGGAGAATTGCCTGGTATTTCGGGGCTGGACTGACCTTACTTGGCGGGATCAGACTGATATACTTCAGGAAAGTTTTCTTCTGTGAAAAGCACACTGGTCTAAAAGAGGCTGCTTCCGGGTGGTAAATCGCCATAGAACAAGCCACTGAGCTGTTGTTCGTTCCTGGTAGAGCGCTTCTCTATTTTTATGCAAATTATTATGACCCTGGGGAAGTCTCCCTATGGGTGATGGGGGAAACCAGACGTGGACTCCTTGCTCAGTGTGCTTAGAGGAATGTGGCTGCACCTCACTGACGAGGCCCATAGGAGGCCGAAACGATCGTCTGGGGTTGTCATGTTCCTTGTTCAGAGGAGAATTGCCTGGTATTTCGGGGCTGGACTGACCTTACTTGGCGGGATCAGACTGATATACTTCAGGAAAGTTTTCTTCTGTGAAAAGCACACTGGTCTAAAAGAGGCTGCTTCCGGGTGGTAAATCGCCATAGAACAAGCCACTGAGCTGTTGTTCGTTCCTGGTAGAGCGCTTCTCTATTTTTATGCAAATTATTATGACCCTGGGGAAGTCTCCCTATGGGTGATGGGGGAAACCAGACGTGGACTCCTTGCTCAGTGTGCTTAGAGGAATGTGGCTGCACCTCACTGACGAGGCCCATAGGAGGCCGAAACGATCGTCTGGGGTTGTCATGTTCCTTGTTCAGAGGAGAATTGCCTGGTATTTCGGGGCTGGACTGACCTTACTTGGCGGGATCAGACTGATATACTTCAGGAAAGTTTTCTTCTGTGAAAAGCACACTGGTCTAAAAGAGGCTGCTTCCGGGTGGTAAATCGCCATAGAACAAGCCACTGAGCTGTTGTTCGTTCCTGGTAGAGCGCTTCTCTATTTTTATGCAAATTATTATGACCCTGGGGAAGTCTCCCTATGGGTGATGGGGGAAACCAGACGTGGACTCCTTGCTCAGTGTGCTTAGAGGAATGTGGCTGCACCTCACTGACGAGGCCCATAGGAGGCCGAAACGATCGTCTGGGGTTGTCATTTTCCTTGTTCAGAGGAGAATTGCCTGGTATTTCGGGGCTGGACTGACCTTACTTGGCGGGATCAGACTGATATACTTCAGGAAAGTTTTCTTCTGTGAAAAGCACACTGGTCTAAAAGAGGCTGCTTCCGGGTGGTAAATCGCCATAGAACAAGCCACTGAGCTGTTGTTCGTTCCTGGTAGAGCGCTTCTCTATTTTTATGCAAATTATTATGACCCTGGGGAAGTCTCCCTATGGGTGATGGGGGAAACCAGACGTGGACTCCTTGCCCAGTGTGCTTAGAGGAATGTGGCTGCACCTCACTGACGAGGCCCATAGGAGGCCGAAACGATCGTCTGGGGTTGTCATGTTCCTTGTTCAGAGGAGAATTGCCTGGTATTTCGGGGCTGGACTGACCTTACTTGGCGGGATCAGACTGATATACTTCAGGAAAGTTTTCTTCTGTGAAAAGCACACTGGTCTAAAAGAGGCTGCTTCCGGGTGGTAAATCGCCATAGAACAAGCCACTGAGCTGTTGTTCGTTCCTGGTAGAGCGCTTCTCTATTTTTATGCAAATTATTATGACCCTGGGGAAGTCTCCCTATGGGTGATGGGGGAAACCAGACGTGGACTCCTTGCTCAGTGTGCTTAGAGGAATGTGGCTGCACCTCACTGACGAGGCCCATAGGAGGCCGAAACGATCGTCTGGGGTTGTCATGTTCCTTGTTCAGAGGAGAATTGCCTGGTATTTCGGGGCTGGACTGACCTTACTTGGCGGGATCAGACTGATATACTTCAGGAAAGTTTTCTTCTGTGAAAAGCACACTGGTCTAAAAGAGGCTGCTTCCGGGTGGTAAATCGCCATAGAACAAGCCACTGAGCTGTTGTTCGTTCCTGGTAGAGCGCTTCTCTATTTTTATGCAAATTATTATGACCCTGGGGAAGTCTCCCTATGGGTGATGGGGGAAACCAGACGTGGACTCCTTGCTCAGTGTGCTTAGAGGAATGTGGCTGCACCTCACTGACGAGGCCCATAGGAGGCCGAAACGATCATCTGGGGTTGTCATGTTCCTTGTTCAGAGGAGAATTGCCTGGTATTTCGGGGCTGGACTGACCTTACTTGGCGGGATCAGACTGATATACTTCAGGAAAGTTTTCTTCTGTGAAAAGCACACTGGTCCAAAAGAGGCTGCTTCCGGGTGGTAAATCGCCATAGAACAAGCCACTGAGCTGTTGTTCGTTCCTGGTAGAGCGCTTCTCTATTTTTATGCAAATTATTATGACCCTGGGGAAGTCTCCCTATGGGTGATGGGGGAAACCAGACGTGGACTCCTTGCTCAGTGTGCTTAGAGGAATGTGGCTGCACCTCACTGACGAGGCCCATAGGAGGCCGAAACGATCGTCTGGGGTTGTCATGTTCCTTGTTCAGAGGAGAATTGCCTGGTATTTCGGGGCTGGACTGACCTTACTTGGCGGGATCAGACTGATATACTTCAGGAAAGTTTTCTTCTGTGAAAAGCACACTGGTCTAAAAGAGGCTGCTTCCGGGTGGTAAATCGCCATAGAACAAGCCACTGAGCTGTTGTTCGTTCCTGGTAGAGCGCTTCTCCATTTTTATGCAAATTATTATGACCCTGGGGAAGTCTCCCTATGGGTGATGGGGGAAACCAGACGTGGACTCCTTGCTCAGTGTGCTTAGAGGAATGTGGCTGCACCTCACTGACGAGGCCCATAGGAGGCCGAAACGATCGTCTGGGGTTGTCATGTTCCTTTTTCAGAGGAGAATTGCCTGGTATTTCGGGGCTGGACTGACCTTACTTGGCGGGATCAGACTGATATACTTCAGGAAAGTTTCTTCTGTGAAAAGCACACTGGTCTAAAAGAGGCTGCTTCCGGGTGGTAAATCGCCATAGAACAAGCCACTGAGCTGTTGTTCGTTCCTGGTAGAGCGCTTCTCTATTTTTATGCAAATTATTATGACCCTGGGGAAGTCTCCCTATGGGTGATGGGGGAAACCAGACGTGGACTCCTTGCTCAGTGTGCTTAGAGGAATGTGGCTGCACCTCACTGACGAGGCCCATAGGAGGCCGAAACGATCGTCTGGGGTTGTCATGTTCCTTGTTCAGAGGAGAATTGCCTGGTATTTCGGGGCTGGACTGACCTTACTTGGCGGGATCAGACTGATATACTTCAGGAAAGTTTTCTTCTGTGAAAAGCACACTGGTCTAAAAGAGGCTGCTTCCGGGTGGTAAATCGCCATAGAACAAGCCACTGAGCTGTTGTTCGTTCCTGGTAGAGCGCTTTTCTATTTTTATGCAAATTATTATGACCCTGGGGAAGTCTCCCTATGGGTGATGGGGGAAACCAGACGTGGACTCCTTGCTCAGTGTGCTTAGAGGAATGTGGCTGCACCTCACTGACGAGGCCCATAGGAGGCCGAAACGATCGTCTGGGGTTGTCATGTTCCTTGTTCAGAGGAGAATTGCCTGGTATTTCGGGGCTGGACTGACCTTACTTGGCGGGATCAGACTGATATACTTCAGGAAAGTTTTCTTCTGTGAAAAGCACACTGGTCTAAAAGAGGCTGCTTCCGGGTGGTAAATCGCCATAGAACAAGCCACTGAGCTGTTGTTCGTTCCTGGTAGAGCGCTTCTCTATTTTTATGCAAATTATTATGACCCTGGGGAAGTCTCCCTATGGGTGATGGGGGAAACCAGACGTGGACTCCTTGCTCAGTGTGCTTAGAGGAATGTGGCTGCACCTCACTGACGAGGCCCATAGGAGGCCGAAATGATCGTCTGGGGTTGTCATGTTCCTTGTTCAGAGGAGAATTGCCTGGTATTTCGGGGCTGGACTGACCTTACTTGGCGGGATCAGACTGATATACTTCAGGAAAGTTTTCTTCTGTGAAAAGCACACTGGTCTAAAAGAGGCTGCTTCCGGGTGGTAAATCGCCATAGAACAAGCCACTGAGCTGTTGTTCGTTCCTGGTAGAGCGCTTCTCTATTTTTATGCAAATTATTATGACCCTGGGGAAGTCTCCCTATGGGTGATGGGGGAAACCAGACGTGGACTCCTTGCTCAGTGTGCTTAGAGGAATGTGGCTGCACCTCACTGACGAGGCCCATAGGAGGCCGAAACGATCGTCTGGGGTTGTCATGTTCCTTGTTCAGAGGAGAATTGCCTGGTATTTCGGGGCTGGACTGACCTTACTTGGCGGGATCAGACTGATATACTTCAGGAAAGATTTCTTCTGTGAAAAGCACACTGGTCTAAAAGAGGCTGCTTCCGGGTGGTAAATCGCTATAGAACAAGCCACTGAGCTGTTGTTCGTTCCTGGTAGAGCGCTTCTCTATTTTTATGCAAATTATTATGACCCTGGGGAAGTCTCCCTATGGGTGATGGGGGAAACCAGACGTGGACTCCTTGCCCAGTGTGCTTAGAGGAATGTGGCTGCACCTCACTGACGAGGCCCATAGGAGGCCGAAACGATCGTCTGGGGTTGTCATGTTCCTTGTTCAGAGGAGAATTGCCTGGTATTTCGGGGCTGGACTGACCTTACTTGGCGGGATCAGACTGATATACTTCAGGAAAGTTTTCTTCTGTGAAAAGCACACTGGTCTAAAAGAGGCTGCTTCCGGGTGGTAAATCGCCATAGAACAAGCCACTGAGCTGTTGTTCGTTCCTGGTAGAGCGCTTCTCTATTTTTATGCAAATTATTATGACCCTGGGGAAGTCTCCCTATGGGTGATGGGGGAAACCAGACGTGGACTCCTTGCCCAGTGTGCTTAGAGGAATGTGGCTGCACCTCACTGACGAGGCCCATAGGAGGCCGAAACGATCGTCTGGGGTTGTCATGTTCCTTGTTCAGAGGAGAATTGCCTGGTATTTCGGGGCTGGACTGACCTTACTTGGCGGGATCAGACTGATATACTTCAGGAAAGTTTTCTTCAGTGAAAAGCACACTGGTCCAAAAGAGGCTGCTTCCGGGTGGTAAATCGCCATAGAACAAGCCACTGAGCTGTTGTTCGTTCCTGGTAGAGCGCTTCTCTATTTTTATGCAAATTATTATGACCCTGGGGAAGTCTCCCTATGGGTGATGGGGGAAACCAGACGTGGACTCCTTGCTCAGTGTGCTTAGAGGAATGTGGCTGCACCTCACTGACGAGGCCCATAGGAGGCCGAAACGATCGTCTGGGGTTGTCATGTTCCTTGTTCAGAGGAGAATTGCCTGGTATTTCGGGGCTGGACTGACCTTACTTGGCGGGATCAGACTGATATACTTCAGGAAAGTTTTCTTCTGTGAAAAGCACACTGGTCTAAAAGAGGCTGCTTCCGGGTGGTAAATCGCCATAGAACAAGCCACTGAGCTGTTGTTCGTTCCTGGTAGAGCGCTTCTCTATTTTTATGCAAATTATTATGACCCTGGGGAAGTCTCCCTATGGGTGATGGGGGAAACCAGACGTGGACTCCTTGCTCAGTGTGCTTAGAGGAATGTGGCTGCACCTCACTGACGAGGCCCATAGGAGGCCGAAACGATCGTCTGGGGTTGTCATTTTCCTTGTTCAGAGGAGAATTGCCTGGTATTTCGGGGCTGGACTGACCTTACTTGGCGGGATCAGACTGATATACTTCAGGAAAGTTTTCTTCTGTGAAAAGCACACTGGTCTAAAAGAGGCTGCTTCCGGGTGGTAAATCGCCATAGAACAAGCCACTGAGCTGTTGTTCGTTCCTGGTAGAGCGCTTCTCTATTTTTATGCAAATTATTATGACCCTGGGGAAGTCTCCCTATGGGTGATGGGGGAAACCAGACGTGGACTCCTTGCCCAGTGTGCTTAGAGGAATGTGGCTGCACCTCACTGACGAGGCCCATAGGAGGCCGAAACGATCGTCTGGGGTTGTCATGTTCCTTGTTCAGAGGAGAATTGCCTGGTATTTCGGGGCTGGACTGACCTTACTTGGCGGGATCAGACTGATATACTTCAGGAAAGTTTTCTTCTGTGAAAAGCACACTGGTCTAAAAGAGGCTGCTTCCGGGTGGTAAATCGCCATAGAACAAGCCACTGAGCTGTTGTTCGTTCCTGGTAGAGCGCTTCTCTATTTTTATGCAAATTATTATGACCCTGGGGAAGTCTCCCTATGGGTGATGGGGGAAACCAGACGTGGACTCCTTGCTCAGTGTGCTTAGAGGAATGTGGCTGCACCTCACTGACGAGGCCCATAGGAGGCCGAAACGATCGTCTGGGGTTGTCATGTTCCTTGTTCAGAGGAGAATTGCCTGGTATTTCGGGGCTGGACTGACCTTACTTGGCGGGATCAGACTGATATACTTCAGGAAAGTTTTCTTCTGTGAAAAGCACACTGGTCTAAAAGAGGCTGCTTCCGGGTGGTAAATCGCCATAGAACAAGCCACTGAGCTGTTGTTCGTTCCTGGTAGAGCGCTTCTCTATTTTTATGCAAATTATTATGACCCTGGGGAAGTCTCCCTATGGGTGATGGGGGAAACCAGACGTGGACTCCTTGCTCAGTGTGCTTAGAGGAATGTGGCTGCACCTCACTGACGAGGCCCATAGGAGGCCGAAACGATCGTCTGGGGTTGTCATGTTCCTTGTTCAGAGGAGAATTGCCTGGTATTTCGGGGCTGGACTGACCTTACTTGGCGGGATCAGACTGATATACTTCAGGAAAGTTTTCTTCTGTGAAAAGCACACTGGTCCAAAAGAGGCTGCTTCTGGGTGGTAAATCGCCATAGAACAAGCCACTGAGCTGTTGTTCGTTCCTGGTAGAGCGCTTCTCTATTTTTATGCAAATTATTATGACCCTGGGGAAGTCTCCCTATGGGTGATGGGGGAAACCAGACGTGGACTCCTTGCTCAGTGTGCTTAGAGGAATGTGGCTGCACCTCACTGACGAGGCCCATAGGAGGCCGAAACGATCGTCTGGGGTTGTCATGTTCCTTGTTCAGAGGAGAATTGCCTGGTATTTCGGGGCTGGACTGACCTTACTTGGCGGGATCAGACTGATATACTTCAGGAAAGTTTTCTTCTGTGAAAAGCACACTGGTCTAAAAGAGGCTGCTTCCGGGTGGTAAATCGCCATAGAACAAGCCACTGAGCTGTTGTTCGTTCCTGGTAGAGCGCTTCTCCATTTTTATGCAAATTATTATGACCCTGGGGAAGTCTCCCTATGGGTGATGGGGGAAACCAGACGTGGACTCCTTGCTCAGTGTGCTTAGAGGAATGTGGCTGCACCTCACTGACGAGGCCCATAGGAGGCCGAAACGATCGTCTGGGGTTGTCATGTTCCTTTTTCAGAGGAGAATTGCCTGGTATTTCGGGGCTGGACTGACCTTACTTGGCGGGATCAGACTGATATACTTCAGGAAAGTTTCTTCTGTGAAAAGCACACTGGTCTAAAAGAGGCTGCTTCCGGGTGGTAAATCGCCATAGAACAAGCCACTGAGCTGTTGTTCGTTCCTGGTAGAGCGCTTCTCTATTTTTATGCAAATTATTATGACCCTGGGGAAGTCTCCCTATGGGTGATGGGGGAAACCAGACGTGGACTCCTTGCTCAGTGTGCTTAGAGGAATGTGGCTGCACCTCACTGACGAGGCCCATAGGAGGCCGAAACGATCGTCTGGGGTTGTCATGTTCCTTGTTCAGAGGAGAATTGCCTGGTATTTCGGGGCTGGACTGACCTTACTTGGCGGGATCAGACTGATATACTTCAGGAAAGTTTTCTTCTGTGAAAAGCACACTGGTCTAAAAGAGGCTGCTTCCGGGTGGTAAATCGCCATAGAACAAGCCACTGAGCTGTTGTTCGTTCCTGGTAGAGCGCTTCTCTATTTTTATGTTGAATATAACCTTATACATAAATAAATACATAATTGTTATACATGTACCAAAATAAAAGGTTATCATTGTATTGTTGTCTCCTAATGAAACAATAACAATTAAATATTAAAATGTAATATAAGAACACAATGGCTTGCAGCTTTGAGCAATCTACAAATTGTTGGCTCCATAGGAGTGAATGTTTGTGCACATTATTGCAAAGCCTATCCTATTCCGCTCTCTTTGAAAGGATCGAAGCCTTGATATTTGTGTTATAAAAAAAAATTATATAAAAAATATATATATTTATGCAATCTTTGAAGCTGACTAAGATCAAAGGATAATACAATTTCATCTGATACATTTGTGTATCGATTTTATGATGTTATATTATTTTTCATCTATATACATTTTTTATATATTAAATCAATCTATGATACACTAAATATTAGGATTATAGATATTCAATGCAAAACTATGTGTTATTGATAAAGGTACCTTGTTTGCAAACTCTTATAAGTTTGTTAGCCTTAATTGAAGCTCTGTTTGTTAATGTGGTGATGTCTGATGTGATGTAGGGAGTTTGTCAGTATAATAAAAGGGAGTGCGTGATTGGATGTGACCATAGGGGGTGTGAGACTAAAAATGAGAGCTAATGCGAGATTGGGTCTATCTATAAGGGTGTGTACGTTTGTGACCCGCACATTATGTGATATGTCAATGAGTGCATAATGCTAAAGTGTGATCAATTGGTGGAACTACGTGGTGGGTGTGTTACTGAAATTAGCATGTGAATGGTAGATCAGTGGATGTTAGATTATAAACATATTAGTGTTGTAATTCGTGATGCTATATTATACGCAATCATTTGTGTTCCGGAGGAAAAATGTGTTGTTTGAAAATAACAATAATGTATGCTCCATAAGATGTTCTAAGGGGACATGCACCTCATAAGGAGGTATATAAACCCGTCAACATGATGTTACAAGTTATGCCTATGAGTATGCGCAAGTGTATATATTATGTGAGATCAAGATTGAGATTGTGAACAATTACTAAGGATGTACAGTGGGAGTGTGAATGGATTGTAAAAAATGGATGATGACTATGGATATAATAAATGATTGTGTTCATGGTGGCTAACCTATGTGTTATATATAGTTAATGAGTGGATGGTTAGACTACTCAGATTTGCTGCATATGAGAGAAATCCCTAAATGTGATACCTAATGTACATAACTTAATGATATAATGAGATATAGAGGATGTATAAATAAATATAATAATTATAAAATTAAATAAAATAAATTACTACCTAGAGATAAAGAAGGTGTCAGTATATTTTAGGCTGGTGTGTGTAACATAATAATAAAAATGTTAAACTAACCGTCCTTGGAATAAAGTCAATAGTGAAAAAGGGTGTGTGTACAAGCGCTAAGGTAATCCCCAAGCTGTATCCAAACAGAGATCCTAACCAACCTCCAAAAAATATGCACAAGTAGTAAGAAGTGAATACAGCGCCAACAAGAGGCCAAGGGATAAATATACTCACAGAGAGATAAAAGAAGATTATTTAATGAACCATGTTAAAAAGCATCAGTAATAAAAGACTATATATAAAAAATGTAAAAAGCACATATAAATAAAATTACAAATACAGGAATATCTTACAGAAGCGGCTCAAAGGGCCAAAGCTGATAATTACAATAAAAACAGAGGTAATAACAGGTGATCAGTGTGAGTGGTACACCAGAATAAGAGTGTATACTAATAAAACAGAATTAGCCTAAGAACAACTGTAGCAAGTGCATCAAGCAAAAAACTAATAAACAATAATACAAACAATAGTGTTCAAAATTAGTGTTACAAAAATAGTGTTCCAAAAAATAGAAAAATGCACTGCAGTGCAAAAAAAGGGGGGTAGCAAAATAATTGTATAGATACAATCAAATAGTGAGTGAGTGCAAATGGATATAAAAATGCTAGCTACTTAATCCAGTGAGGTTAAGATATAATTAAATAAAATACACAATATGCAATAACATAACAAATAAAATACACAATATGCAATAACATAAAAAATAAAATATAAAATATAATCCAAAAAAGTATTCAAAAAGTTGATCAACAAATGTTAGTGAAGAACAAAAATAAGTCAATCAAAACAAAAAAATGGAAAAAATGGGTGATGAAAAGCAAGGTGAAAGTGAGGAAATTGATTCCTTCCAATGTTAGTTACTTTAACAGATCCAAATTCCTGAGTGTGGTTGCTGAAGTAGCTGATTGGATCCTAGCACCTGTCAGCTGCTCCTATGGTATCCTAAAAAGTGTCCCTGTAAAAAAAGAAATTCACAACATAGTGTATCCAATATGAGAATGAAGTAAAGATTAAAGTAATGCTTACCAATATGTCAACGCGTTTCTGCCCTCAAAAAAGGGCCTTTCTCAAGACTAGCTAGTCTTGAGAAAGGCCCTTTTTTGAGGGCAGAAACGCGTTGACATATTGGTAAGCATTACTTTAATCTTTACTTCATTCTCATATTGGATACACTATGTTGTGAATTTCTTTTTTTACAGGGACACTTTTTAGGATACCATAGGAGCAGCTGACAGGTGCTAGGATCCAATCAGCTACTTCAGCAACCACACTCAGGAATTTGGATCTGTTAAAGTAACTAACATTGGAAGGAATCAATTTCCTCACTTTCACCTTGCTTTTCATCACCCATTTTTTCCATTTTTTTGTTTTGATTGACTTATTTTTGTTCTTCACTAACATTTGTTGATCAACTTTTTGAATACTTTTTTGGATTATATTTTATATTTTATTTTTTATGTTATTGCATATTGTGTATTTTATTTGTTATGTTATTGCATATTGTGTATTTTATTTAATTATATCTTAACCTCACTGGATTAAGTAGCTAGCATTTTTATATCCATTTGCACTCACTCACTATTTGATTGTATCTATACAATTATTTTGCTACCCCCCTTTTTTTGCACTGCAGTGCATTTTTCTATTTTTTGGAACACTATTTTTGTAACACTAATTTTGAACACTATTGTTTGTATTATTGTTTATTAGTTTTTTGCTTGATGCACTTGCTACAGTTGTTCTTAGGCTAATTCTGTTTTATTAGTATACACTCTTATTCTGGTGTACCACTCACACTGATCACCTGTTATTACCTCTGTTTTTATTGTAATTATCAGCTTTGGCCCTTTGAGCCGCTTCTGTAAGATATTCCTGTATTTGTAATTTTATTTATATGTGCTTTTTACATTTTTTATATATAGTCTTTTATTACTGATGCTTTTTAACATGGTTCATTAAATAATCTTCTTTTATCTCTCTGTGAGTATATTTATCCCTTGGCCTCTTGTTGGCGCTGTATTCACTTCTTACTACTCGTCCTTGGAATAAAGCCTAATATATGGACATATTGACATATTAAAAATGATGGAGCTACTATACTACCTGTAAAGATACACAACTACCATACTGATAGGAATATATCACGGGGAAGTGTAACTATATATGAATATAGTGATTCAATGACACTAACTCTCTGTTGATGGTAATATATATACAAACTCAAGGACCATATAATATATATTGTCCTAAACAGTTGGTGAAGATATAAAACCCACCATAAATATAAACGTACCAACGCTAACCTGGCAATGAGTATAACGTGCCCACCTGATAGACCAATATAGGTAATCATACCGAAATAACTAACTAATAAGCATTGATCCGAAGGTCTAATATAAACTTCATAATATTAATACATTAAAGGCGGGTTAGCTAATTGTAAAAATATATATCATATTAGTAATAATATTGATATGTATGTATTAGTAACAAAGCTTCAACCCATTTCAAAGAGAAGGATCACAGAAACCGTCTCAACAATTAAAAAGCAGCCATGTCCAAATTCTCATTTAAACCTCCCGGAAAAAAAGGCTCCCAAATTTGAAGATCCAATATGTCTCCCTCTGACAGAGTCTCGTATATCTGTTGGACCCCTTCACAAATGGGATACTCTCCAGAGGGGTTATAGGAAAATTACAAACACCTTTATGTTGGCAAATATTATGATGTATCGACACACTATGTTTAGTGCTATTCCTAGAGATATTTCTAAAATGTTCTCCCCACCTCCTTCTAAGCTTTCTGATGGTACGACCTAAGTATTGGACCCCACATTTGCAAGTTAACACATATATTACAAAGGTGGAGCTGCAATCTAATCTTCCTTGAATAGGAAAGGTACATTTAGTAGATTGTGTGGTCACACTTGTTGCCCCATGGGAGATATATTGGCACATATTGCATCTTTTAATGTTGCATCTATATGCTCCTTTGGTAATTAATTTATTTCCTTGAGACCCTGATCTTGTATTAGATTTTTTATTCATTACAACTTTGCTGGGTGTCAGTTTCTGTTTCACTGAGGGGGCCCTTCTAAATGTAATTTTGGGTTTCTCATCTATTATACCTTTAAGTATAGGGACCTTCTGTAGAAGGTACCAGTGTTTATTTATATTTGTTTTGATTATTTTATAATTGGAATTATAGTTAGTGATAAATGACATTCTTAGTTTGTCCGTCTTATTCTGTTTGGGTTGTTCTATAGTTGTTATAGGATCAAGCATGTTCTTTCTTTCTAGTGCCCTTGCTTTATTAAACCACTCTTGAATAAGTTGTACTGGATAACCCTTGTTTTTAAATCTTTCTTTTAAGATTAATGCTTGTTGGTCATATGAATCTATGGATGAGCAGTTTCTTCTAATTCTACGGAACTGACTGTAGGGGATATTGTTCTTCCAACTGATCAAATGATTACTATTATAGTGTAGAAAGTTGTTACTATCCACTGTTTTGAAGTAAGTATTGGAAGCTACATGTTTAGTTAAGTCCCATGATAGTGTAAGGTCCAAATACTCTATAGATTCTTTTTGTATATTGCTTGTAAATGATAATCCATCAGTGTTATTGTTCAGATATGTTACAAAGTTCTCTGCACTCTCTACTGATCCTTTCCAAATAAAAATTAAATCATCTATATACCTGCCATAGAAGACCAGGTTCTGTCCCCAGTTTCGATGGTAAATATAAGTTTGTTCAAATTGACCCATAACTAAATTTGCAAAACTGGGGGCGAACCTGGTCCCCATGGCGGTACCTTTAATCTGTAAATAAAATTGATCTTGGTATTTGAAATAATTGTGTTGAAGTATGAACAAAATCAGATCCAGTATAAATGTCTTCTGACTGTCTGGCATGTATATATCATCTTCTAGATATTTTTTGACTGATTCTAAACCAATAGGGTGTGAAATATTGGAGTACAGGGCACAAACATTACATGTCATCCAAATGTATTGGTCCTCTTTAGTGATAGATGACAACTTTCTTAATAGATCGGTTGTATCTTTAATGAAAGAAGGAAATTGGACAACATATTTTTGCAAGAATATATGCTGATAATTTATCAGTGAGACTGTTCATCCCAGCTATTATGGGCCTACCAGGGGGATTTTTACTATTTTTGTGTATTTTGGCAAATGGTAATAAAAAGGGATGTTAGGTTTAAATGGAATCAAATATTGCTTCTCTTTAGAGGAAAGAATGCCTTCTTTGTAGCCGTCATTTATTAGTCTCGTTAATCTTTTCATATAAACATCAGTGGGATCATAAGATATAGTTCTATAGTATTCAGTATCTAGAAGAACTGTATTTGCTTCTGAGATATAGTCATTATAATTTTGTAAAACTATGCCCACTCCTTTGTCCGCTTGGCGGATCACTATAGAATCATTGTTTACTAAATTTGTGAGGACTAATCTTTCTTGGGGCCACAAATTGTGTTTTCCCCGGATATTTTTGGGAATATGGGAAAGATCTTCCATCACAAGGTTTTGAAATAAATCAATAAATGAGCCTTCTTCCCTAGGGGGCATAAATTGAGATTGTGGACAAAAATTTGAACGGAGATATCCCTCATATAGTCCTTCAACAATATTGTGTACTTCCGTAAGATAGACCACATTGGGACCCCTCTCATTCATAGAATTAGTGAGAATAGGTGTACCATCTATATTATACTTTTTTAGAGTTTTTTTAGCAAAATATTTTTGGATGGCTAGTTTCCTAGTAAATTTATTTACATCCACAAATAAATCAAAAACGTTATGACTGTTAGACGGGCAAAAGGATAATCCTTTGCCCAAAACTCGAATTTCATCATTACTCAAAGTATGGCTGGAGAGATTGAATATCCCCATTTCAATTTATCCAGTCTCTTTTTTTTTTAGGTGTTTCCTCTACCTCTTCTGCCCCTTGGCCGTATGGTCTTTTGATACCTTGCGGCGAGATTACAAAAAATTGCGTATCCTATATTTTCAATGGGACTTGTATAACGCAGGTATTACAAGTCTTCCAAAAAGTGAGCGGTACATCCTCTCCTGTCAAGCCTGGTACTGCATTTAAAAGTCAGAAGTTAGGAGTTTTATGGGCTAACGCTGTAGTATAAAACTCTTAACTAAAGTGCTAAAAAGTACACTAACACCCATAAACTACCTATTAAACCCTAAACCGAGGCCTCCCCATATTGCAAATAATAATAAAAAAATTTAACCCCTAATCTGCCGAACCGGACATCGCCGCCACTATAAAAATATATTAACCCCTAAACCGCCAATCTCCCGCATCGCAAACACTACTTAAATTTTATTAAACCCTAATCTGCCGTCCCTAACATCGCCGACACCTACCTACATTTATTAACCCCTAATCTGCCGCACCCAACGTCGCCGCAACTATATTAAATGTATTAACCCCTAAACCTAAGTCTAACCCTTACCCTAACACCCCCTAACTTAAATATAATTTAAATAAATCTAAATAAAATAACTATCATTAATTAAATTATTCCTACTTAAAACTAAATACTTACCTGTAAAATAAACCCTAAGATAGCTACAATATAACTAATAGTTACATTGTAGCTAGCTTAGGGTTTATTTTTATTTTACAAGCAACTTTGTATTTATTTTAACTAGGTAGAATAGTTAATAAATAGTTATTAGCTATTTAATAGATACCTAGTTAAAATAAAGACAAATTTACCTGTAAAATAAATCCTAACCTAAGTTACAATTACACCTAACACTACACTATAATTAAATTAATTACCTAAACTAAATACAATTAAATACAATTAAAATTTTTTATCTAAAGTATGAAACCCACCCCCACTAAGTTACTGAAAATAATAAAATAATTACAAGTTTTTTAAACTAATTACACCTAATCTAATCCCCCTAATAAAATAAAAAAGCCCCCCAAAATAATAAAAAGCCCTACCCTATACTAAATTACAAATAGCCCTTAAAAGGGCCTTTTGCGGGGCATTGCCCCAAAGTAATCAGCTCTATTACCTGTAAAAAAAAGTACAATACCCCCCAACATTAAAACCCACCACCAACACACCCAACCCTACTCTAAAACCCACCCAATCCCCCCTTAATAAAACCTAACACTAACCCCTTGAAGATCACCCTACCTTGAGAAGTCTTCACCCAGCCGGGCCGAAGTCCTCAATGAAGCCGGGCGAAGTGGTCCTCCAGACGGGTAGAAGTCTTCATCCAGGCGGCATCTTCTATCTTCATCCATCCGGCGCGGATCGGCTCCATCTTCCAGACATCCGACGTGGAGCATCCTCTTCCAACAAAGTCCAACTGAAGAATGAAGGTTCCTTTAAATGACGTCATCCAAGATGGTGTCCCTTCAATTCCAATTGGCTGATAGAATTCTATCAGCCAATCGGAATTAAGGTACAAAAAATCCTTGCATCAGCCAATAGGATTTTTTCTACCTTAATTCCGATTGGCTGATAGAATTCTATCAGCCAATCGGAATTGAAAGGACGCCATCTTGGATGACGTCATTTAAAGGAACCTTCATTCTTCCGTTGGCCTTCGTTTGAAGAGGATGCTCCGCGTCGGATGTCTTGAAGATGGAGCGGCTCCACACCGGATGGATGAAGATAGAAGATGTCACCTGGATGAAGACTTCTGCCCGTCTGGAGGACCACTTCTGCCGGCTTTGTGGAGGACTTCGGCACGGTTGGGTGAAGACTTCTCAAGGTAGGGTGATCTTCAAGGGGTTAGTGTTAGTTTTTTTAAGGGGGATTGGGTGGGTTTTAGAGTAGGGTTGGTTGTGTGGGTGGTGGGTTTTAATGTTGGGGGGGTATTTGTACTTTTTTTTACAGATAAAAGAGCTGATTACTTTGGGGCAATGCCCCGCAAAAGGCGCTTTTAAGGGCTATTTGTAATTTAGTGTAGGGTAGGGCTTTTTTTTATTTTGGGGGGCTTTTATTATTTTCTGTAATTTAGTGGGGTTTTTTTCGTACTTTAGATAATTTATTTAAATTGTAATTAATTGTATTTAGTTTAGGTAGTTAATTTAATTAAAGTGTAGTGTTAGGTGTAATTGTAACATAGGTTAGGTTTTATTTTACACGTAAATTTGTATTTATTTTAACTAGGTAGTTATTAAATAGTTAATAACTATTTAATAACTATTGTACCTAGTTAAAATAAATACAAAGTTGCCTGTAACATAAATAATAAACCCTAAGATAGATACAATGTAACTATTAGTTATATTGTAGCTATCTAAGGGTTTATTTTATAGGTAAGTATTTAGTTTTAATAGGAATAATTTAGATAAGGATAGTAATTTTATTTAGATTTATTAAAATTATATTTCAGTTAGGGGGTGTTAGGTTTAGGGTTAGACAGGTTTAGGGGTTAATTTAACATTTAATATAGTGGCAGCGATGTTGGGGGCAGCAGATTAGGGGTTAATAAATGTAGGTAGGTGTCGGCGATGTTAGGGCAGGCAGACTATGTGTTAATAATATTAACTAGTGTTTGCGATGTGGGAGTGCAGCGGTTTAGGGGTTAATATGTTTATTATAGTGGCAGCGATATCCGGTTCAGCAGATTAGGGGTAAACAGTTTTATTATAGTGTTTGCGATGTGGGGGGGCCTCGGTTTAGGGGTTTATAGGTAGTTTATGGGTGTTAGTGTACTTTTTAGCACTTTAGTTAAGAGGTTTGTTTTTTTTCAAAGTCATTTTTATTATGGGTAAAAAGTGCAATAACAATATATTCAAACAATTTCCATATTCATCTTACAGAGATAGGCCAAAACAGTGACTTAATATACAGCATGGTGCTTTAAACGTTTCTATATGCAACATCTATAGGTCATGCATGTCTTCTATACTCTATCTAATATCTCTTTAAGTGATTATATTGCAACATACCTGCAGAGTGAAGAAAGTATTTATTTATAGGGGTATGCGGCGAATGTGGCCATACTTAGATACACTTACAGATCAGTATTACTTAAATGATCAAACAAATACAAACAAACACAGACACAGACGGGCATTGCAGCAGTAGTTCCCCTAAGCTAGAGTGCACCTACTAGGGGGGGGGGAGTCGGTAATGGGGGGAGGAGAGGGGAGGGGGGAGAGAAAGAGAGAAAAGGGAAGAGGAAAGTTAAAAAGAAGGTGTGGGGAGGGAGGGAGGGAGGAGGAAGAGGAAAAGGAAGAAGTAGGAGATGAAGATGAGGATGAAGAAGAAGAAGGAGGAGAAGAAAAAGAAGAAGGAAAATACGGAGAAGAAGAAGAAGGCCCTCACCCCCAAGCTAGGGCATCCCCTTAGGTCACAGTGGGGCGCCCCATCTAGGGGTGTCTGAAATCCCCTTTTGGGGTCATGTTCGACAGTCTCACAAATCTCAGTGCATTTTAGTGCTTGTACTGTGACATATATGTCTTCCAAGGTTCCCAGATAGGACTAAATTCTGCCGACTGTTTTCTTATTCTGAAGACATAGTCTTCCATGGACTTGACATAATTCAGATACTCCACTACACCTTGCCATCTCGGAGGGAGCACATTTTTCCAGTTCCTGGCAATCAGCATTTTAATTGAGGTCAACAAGTAAAGGAGAAGAGATCTCTTGTGGGTTGGTAGATTCTATAACCCCAAATGTAAAAGGGCCGAACCTGGGCTTGTAATCTCTGGTAGGTCTAATTTATTGCATACAGCTCGTACCTTAAACCAGAGTGGCTTAAGTCTTGCGCATGACCACCATATATGGAGTGGGGTACCCACCCAGCCACAGTCTCTCCAGCAATTTGGGGAGTAGTCAGGGTAAAAGGTCTGTAGTTTGGTCGGGACAAGGTGCCACCTAGTAAGGAGTTTAAAGTAAAGTTCGTACATTGTCACACAGTGTAAAGTAGATTTGGTCATTTTGATGGCTTTGGACCATTCTAAAGCTGTGTAAGTCACTCTTAACTCCGTCTCCCAAGAGGACATATATGTCTTGTCTTTGTGAGTGTGGGTTCTCCTAGGAGGCATCTGTAATGTGTCGTGTGGGGCTTATAAAGATGGAAGTCAGCTGTCCATCTGGTCTCCCAGATTGTGGGGTTCCAGATCTTTTTGGTCAGGAATCCCCATGCCTTCATCAAGGATCTCAGATGCGTAAATTCAAACTCCAGGTGATGTGGGAGATCAAATCTGGTCACCATTTTATGGTGTGTAAGTAGACGGCCATTGAGGTAGAAATCTCCTAAAGAGGAGATTTCAAGTTGTCTCCATTTACTGATCCTCACGTTAATGAGGCCCTGGAGAAGAGCAATAATGGGGTGGATCGGTGAAGGATGAGGAGTGATCAATAGATTATGTCATAGTTTATACCACTTCAACTGACATACTTTAATCAATCGATTAGAAATGGTGATCCTGGAGGTCAAGTGTGGGGGAAACCATAACAGATCTGAGAGGTCCATATAAGCCGGTAGTGACGCCTGCTCCAGTTCTCTCCACCTTGTGGGTGGGAGATATTTTCCCCATGCTGAGACATGGGAGATCATTGCAGCCTCATGATATAAACGAACATTCAGTAGACCCAGACCTCCTTGCTCCATGGGGGATTGCAAAATAGCCGCCGCGACCCCAGGCTTCTTATTGTTCCAAACATAAGCATTAAAGAGAGTTTGAAAGCTCCGTAGTAGTGTCTCTGGGACCGAGATTGGGATACACCTCATGAAGTATGTCAATTTGGGGAGGAGCATCATCTTCAAGGCTGCAATCCTGCCCATCCAGGATATCTCATCATATTTTTTGGATTTCAATGCTCTATCAACCTCTTTCATTAGAGCATTATAGTTATCCTGGAGGACAATGTCTCTGTCATGGGACAGAAACACCCCCAGGTGGCGTATCCCCCTATTTGACCATTTGAAAGAGTACTTCTGCCTAAGGGCTCTTTGTTCTGTTTGGTCAACATGTATCATGTAAGCTTCAGTTTTTGTAACGTTAATTTTGTAATTTGAGATCACACTAAAAGATTCTATTAGAGACAGTAAGGGTGGAAGTGACAGGACTGGATCTACAATGAATAGCGTGAGATTTTCCGCAAAGAGTGCCAACTTCTGAAGCGAGTCATGTATCTGAAGACCCTGAATCCGTGTGTCTCTTCTAATTGCCTCTGCAAGCGGCTCCATAACCAATGCAAATAGGAGCAGAGACAGGGGGCACCCCTGTCTAGTTCCGTTGCTTATTCGATTTCTAAGGGAACAGAAGCCAAGTCCTTTAACAACCGCAGTCGGGAAGGCGTATAGTGCTTCGACCGCCTTGCAGAAAGAGTGTGGGATCACAAAAACTCTTAAGGCTTCGAACATGTACTCCCATCCCACCCTGTCAAATGCCTTTTCCTCGTCTAGTGACAGGGTGAGGAGGGGCAGCCCCATGTCAGACGCTTCCATAAAGATGTTTAATAGTCTGCGGGTATTATCAGTACCTTTTCTTCCTTGCACAAACCCCACCTGATCTAAGTGGATTATGGAAGGCAAATAGCGCCCCAGCCTAGCTGCCAAGATTTTTGCATATATTTTCACATCGACGTTGATTAGGGAAATAGGTAGATAGCTCCCACACAGCGTAGGGTCCTTCCCCTCTTTGGGGATGGTTAAAATATTGGCTTCCAAAAATTCTTGAAGGAAATTACCCCCCTCGGCCACACCCCTATATAGTCGGAGGAGCAATGGAGACAGCAGTTGGGCGAGATTCTGATAGAATAGCGTAGTGGAGCCATCCGCGCCCGGGGCTTTATGAGGCTTTAAGGCTGCGATGGCTGCCTTTACTTCATCAAGGGTGAAGGGACTATCCAAGTCCTCCATGGAGTCCTTACTTAAGGTCAGGGGATGTAGATTTGCCAGGAAGTGACATATCGCCTCTTTACACGATACAGGCCGGTAGCATTATTACTCAGGCCATATAGTGCGGCATAATATTTCTCGAATGCCTTACTGATATCTCTGGGTGAGTGAACTGTCCCCTCAATCATCTTAATAGATGAGATCCTGCTCTGCACAGCACGGTTCCTGAGCTTGCGAGCCAAAAGCCTGTCTGCCTTATTACCTTTGCAGTAATAAAGCTGCTTAAGTCTGAATAGATTGGCCTGCACTTTCAAGAGCTCACGTTTGTTGATTTCATTTCTGAGGGACCCCACTTGGGAAGCAAGGACAAAATCAGGGGCTTCCCTGTTCGCGAGCTCCCTCCATTAGTTGGGGGACCTCAACATCAGTGAGATACTGATCAGGGAGTTTCCAGGATGGCCTACAGTCAGGGTGTCATAGGATGGAGAAGTTAGTGCCAACCAAATCATTTTCGGACCAGGGAAAGAGTCTAATTTGTGGAATACTGAATTTGTCAAGTGTCCAGGAGTCACACAGGAGATAGTCTAGTTGCGCGTAGGAGTTATGTGGTTTGGAATGATGTGTATAGTCTCGTTCAGTCGGGGCCAGGCATCTCCATATATCATACAGTCCATGCTGAAACATAAGTTTATGAAAAGCGTTGGATTGGGTAGTCCCATTGTGGTCAACTGGATGAGCATCTGGTGTTTTCTTATCTAGCGTGGGGTCCCAAACTAAGTTTATATCACCTCCTATCAGTAAGTGACCTCTCCTAATCTTGTCTAGCCTTCTCAGAAATGTCCGCAAGAACAGTATTTGCTTCGTGTTGGGTGCATATATGGAGGCTAACGTGCAAAGGATCCAGTTAAGGGTGCAAACGATAATGAGGTATCTACCCTCCGGGTCTCTTTCCACATGATCGATCACGCAACAGACATCCCTATGAATCAGGATAGCCATTCCCCTCTTTTTTCCCATGAAAGAGGTTACTTCACAAACCGGGTAGTAGGGCGAGCCTCAGGGTTGTTTGGAATCTTTCTCCCAGTGAGTATCCTGCAGGAACACTAGGTGTAATCTATGTGTGAGCAAGTAATTATACAGGAGACTTCTTTTAGTGGGGGAATTAAGACCCTGAGCATTCAGGGTGGCTACTGATACTGGTCCCGGAGGGGCACTACGTCTTAGTTAGGGATCTGGAGCGCAGAGGGGTAAGGGCCACAGGTAAGGGGGAAAGAAGTTGAGCAAGGAGGAAAGTGTTAGTGGGGGGAGGGGAAAGAAGGGTAAAGAAGGGTAAAGATGCAATCAAATACTGTAAAACTGTGCTGGGGGGGTTTCCTAATAGGCTACACCTACCTGCTGTATCTGCACAGATGTGTATATTTTCTAGAACTGTCTAGTGTATAACGATGTGTGTTTAACACTATCACGAGTGGTCTCTCTATCCGTGTCACAGAGAACACAACTTTATAAGTGTGGGGGGGAGAGGCAGGCATAGAAAGCCTAGCCCCAGTCAGCTATTCTGACGAGTGCATTAATCTATCTCTTCACACATAGTGTTCTAATTTCTGTTTCTTTTGTGGGGTAATGTGTTCATTTATCTCTCATCTGTACACTCAGCTGCCTGGTGGGCAAACAGGACAGTACTTCAGGGCCTAGCAGCATCTAAATCAAATAGTGGCAATCTGTGTAAGAATTAGGTTTAAACAAATAACAGTGTGAAACAGTGTGGCAATTCATCACGGGCACAGGGGGGAACGAGCAGGGCCACCTGCCATAATTTTCTTTTTAACTGTATCTCCTTGCAGTCTATATCTGCCTGTCAATTTATATGTGGGGTGGATCTATCCCCCCATCACATGTATCTGGGAACCCTGTCGTGCCAGTATGAACCCACAACAAACAACCAACACAGCAAAATAAGTACCATCTGACGGCTAAACTAGGCTGAGAACAATGCTGGATGACCAATCCCTTGGTCCCCCCACATAAGGAAGCTAAATTATCTCGCACCTCAAATGGCACGGAGTTGGAACCATACGTAAACTTATGTTACAGGAGGTGAGAGGGCTTTATACCTATGGTCTCTGTGGGGGGGGCTGAAGAGGGCAAAGATGAGAAGGGAATTAATTCCAATCCTCACTCTCTTAATTTCTCTGGTTTTCGAGAAACCAGGGACCTAGGGGGGATATATACATGTGGAGGTAAGGGACAAACCCAATCTAGGATACTCTTCCCAGGGACCACAGCCACTACCTGGTTTAATTAATAGTCATAAATCTAGTAGAACCCTAGGAACTCTCTGTTTGTTTTATTAAGCCGTAGGGAGTGGTCATCCAGAACTCTGCTGAGTGATAGTCTAACATACAAACATTATTAATTATCCTAAGCATTACAAGAAGAGAAACAAAAAGGTTGTAAACAGACATATGTAAAGTAAACACAATCAATAATCATGAACGGTCACACCCGTCTTCGTGTACCCATGGTACAGCGGTGTCAATCCCACAGGGTCAACAGAATTGTCTCTCATCCATAAACCGAAGTGGGAAGTGACAAACAATAGTCCATTGTGTTAGAACTCAATTACTAGAGTCTTGTACAGTAGAGTTCTTATCCTGATGTAGCGAGTTTCTCCTTTGGTTACTTCTGGATCTCTGAGGGAGGGGTCGCCACTCAGACTCCCCCCAGTGTCTACTCTCTGACGGGTCTCTGCTGGATCTTGCGGCACAAGCCCCCATCGTTGCAAGAGTTCTCGGGCTTGCTGCAAAGAAGAGGTGATGAACTGTTGTCCCTCCTTGGTGATGTACAGCTTTACCGGGAAACCCCATCTATATTTTATGGCTTTATCCCTCAAAATTTTAGTGAAGGGCTGGTAGTGACGACGTAGCTGGAGGTTGTGTGGTGAGAGGTCCTGGAAGACCTGTACCTCGGCATACTGTGCTGGAAGTGTCTTATCTCCTGCTAAAGCTCTCAGCAGCTTCTCTCTGAAGGTGTAGTAATGTAACCGGGCTATAACATATCTGGGCTTGTCTCCCTCTGCTGCCTGTGGCCTCAGGGCTCTATGTGCTCTATCAATTAGCATTTCTGTTTCAACCTCTGGGCCCAAGATGGTCAGGAACATCTCTTGTAAATATTTTTCTAGACCTTGAGGGAGGACAGTTTCAGGAATGCCCTTCACTCGGATATTATTGTTCTCTAAGTCTGCCAGCTTGACCTCTAGATCAGTGAGTTGTTCCACTAGCCCCTGCAAGTAGCTGAGCAGGTTGGAGTGATCAATCATTAAGTCCTCTTGCTTGCGCTCCAGGGCGTCTGTCCTCTCTCCAATGAGTGCTATATCCTTCTTTAGGTCTGCATGCCCCTTTTCAAATTTTTTAGACAGGGAGTCATGATGTGTGGCTAGGAGCGATTTGATAGAGTCCATCAGATTATTATTAGCTGTGCTGTCTGCATGTGGCAAACATCCAGCAGACTGGGATAATGCCTCTCCAATGTGTGTTTCATTGAGGCTACTATTATCAGAAGCATCATCATCAAAACCAGTTTGGAGTCTTGGAGTGGGGTGACTGAAGTGATCGACCACTGTTCTTTTTGGGGTTGAGTGAGGTTTTTGCTTTCTCTTAAACGCTTGAGGCATTTTGTATTTCTGTATAGACAATGACATATGGTGGGTAGAGAAATAGCACTATAAAGGAAAGCTTCTATTTAGCTGACTGGGGCCTTGGCGTTATTATGCAGTTCACATGTTCAGAGCCATCATGTGCTCAATTAGAAAGGAGAGCTGCAGTTGATTTCTGGCTGTGCGGCGTCCCTTTAAGAGGTCATATGCCTAGGCCTTAGTGTCTGGCCTAACATGGATCTTTAAAGCCTGGACTGATTGTGAAGTGGACCGGAGAGTCTTGTGTCAAGTCTTGCCACTTGAAAATCTCTGTCTAAGCACTAGGACCCCCCCAGGGAGTTGCCCCCTAAGGGCGATGTGGGAGCAGGAGTGAGGGTATGACCCACAGGCAAACAGGGCCGGCGGGAAAGGGGGGGGGGAACCAGTACTGCAGTTCAGTCCAAAGGAGGCAATCTAGTTCCCAGGCACAGTAATGTGAAGAGGGAGATATGAGCTCTGATGTATATCTAGCCTTATATATGTATGGCACTGCATATCAGATGAAAACCCTCAGGTGGTGTTAGGGGCTTGTTTATATGCTACCACAGTCAATAGATTCAGAGATGAATGGTTGGCCCTTCACTCCCAGCCAGGGCACCCTATTTCAGTAGGTCAGAGACTATGATGTTATAGGAGCCTTGTAAATGGTGTCAATCACTGCACTGAAGAGACTCCGCACCTCCTTGAAAGAGCTAATGCAGCAGGGCAGAACTGTCTTAGTATTTTAATCCTGGCTAGGCCCACTACGCATAGTGACACAAGGTAAGGCTGCTCTCTGGGTGTATCTCTATACTTTATTGGAGTGGAGAGTCAGAGCTTACCGTCTGCCAGTAGGAGAGCTTACAGGGCCAGATGTCCGGTCTGTTGTGTGCCTACAGAGGATCAAAGGGTAGCGTGGCGTCGTAAGGCCTTGGTGTCAAAATGGCAGATTTTCGCGCCACAACAGAGTGCTATCTCCAGTACTTTTACTGCCCCTCTGCTATCCCCAGCCCTCTTGACTTGCCTGAATTTCCCCAGATGAACACACCTCAATTCCTTGCAGATGCGGCAATCCCCGCTCCAGGGGAGAGTGTCGATAAGTGGCGCCTCTATATACAGGCCTCCACCTAATCTGTGTGCTGTGTCCGTTCTCGAGGGTATGAATCTGCACTCTCCTGTTCTGACCACGTTAATGTCTTAGTACCAAAGCCCTGGAGTGGAGCCCCAACCCTCCGGAGCTGCAGCTGCGGCTAAAGATCAGTCTCACCAGGCGGATCCGGGTCCGGTCTTTATGTGGGCAATCTTCCGGAAATGCTGCTAACGGCTGCTGGAGCAATCAGATCTAGGTAGACAACTATTTAGGTCAGCTTCTGCCTTTGTTGGAAGTCAAAATTAGGACCTAATAGTATGTCTAAAATACTTTCTTATGTTTTCTCTGAGCGGAGCTCTGTTCATGAGCAGCCTCACAGTATGGAGGTTAGTTCCGCCCTCCCAGTTAAGAATTTTATGCTACGACGTTATAGTGTAAAACTCTTAACTACTGACTTTTAAATGCGGTATCAGTCTTGACAGGAGAGGGTCTACCGCTCACTTTTTGTCAGACTCGTAATACCGGCGCTATGCAAGTCCCATTGAGAATATAGGATACACAATTGACGTAAGTGGATTTGCGGTATTTCCGAGTCTGGCCAAAAAAGTGAGCGGTGAGCCTGTCATTTCAAGACTCGTAATACCAGCGGGCGTTAAAAAGCAGCGTTGGGACCTCTCAACGCTGCTTTTTAACCCTAACGCACAACTCGTAATCTAGCCATTGGTATTTCTAAACTTAGGACAAAATTTAGAAACTATTTAGCATGGGTGTTTTTTGGTGGTTGTAGATGCGTACGAGATTTTGGGGGTCAAAGTTAGAAAAAGTGTGTTTTTTTTTCCATTTTTCCATCAATTTTTTTTTTATAGTACATTATAAGATATGATGAAAATAATGGTATCTTTAGAAAGCCCATTTAAAGGCGAAAAAATGGTATATGATATGTGTGGGTACAGTAAATGAGTAAGAGGAAAATTACAGCTAAACACAAACACTGCAGAAATGTAAAACTAGCCCTGGTCCCTAATTGTAAGAAATTTGAAAAATGGTCTGGTCACTAATGGGTTAATGACAAAAAAAAAATATCTCTTGTGTTATAGAAATATTAAGAACTGTCAGCAGTTATGACAATAAGCTGCTATTAAAACTAAAACTTGCTAAATTACTACTAGTACTACACTTTAATGGCAGAAAATTGCATTGTACTGTATATATTTTACATACAAGGCACTCAGCAGCAGCTAGGAATATATCAATCAATGAATAAGTATGAGCCTATAGACTTTCATTAAACTGCTTCATGTAACCTGGAGAGGACAACACTGCACTGGATTCATACTGAATTGGCAGTTCCTTGGTGGGGGACTTTTACTGTTGTCATATGAGGGCAGCTATCCTTGCTGCTTCCTCAGTGCACAACAACAGTAAGCCATCACCCTTCAACAAGAATTTGTTCCCATTCCAAGATGTCCTGTTTTATCTATCTTTACCCCTTGACTGCCAAGGAGTGGTGTAATGATGATATGAACATTTAACAGCATTATTCAGCCTTATAACAAGATAATGTGAGCATTAGGTTCAGCCTGTCATATTAAAAAAATAAAATAGCTTTCCATTACTGTTAGATATTTGTCAAAAGAGAATTCAACTGCAGAATCTAAACTAGTTCATTACAAACTGAAATAATATCCTCTAGCAAACTGCCCATTATAAAAAATAAATGTTCAAAATATAAGATAGAGTTATAAAAAATAAGATATAATGAGGCTCAGAACTTTGTTCTAAGTTCTATGTGCTGGATAGTAGAAAACACTAATGTATAATAATGCAGTAATAACATTGTGAAAATTCTGTAAAAAAAAAATGGAGATACACTTCTGTAAACTTAGCTAAAAAAAAAGTAATTCTAGATGGACAGCATATAAATAAGACAGAAAACATGTTATAATTGAATATTTGGCCGAGGGTCTGAGGAAAGGATTCAATATCATTAGAAAGAAAGATTGTATTTCATGTACAACATTTCTTCATTTCTTCTGCTTATCCTGCCAGACCTTAATGTATGTCAGAGGACTGAGGAACTGTGAGAGAAACGAAGACAGGTGCTACTTGCTTGTTTTTCTAAGCCAAGATCCCTTGAAAGCAAGTAAATAATATACTTTTGTATTTTATTATATAGAGTAAAAATATATGATACAATTAAATAGTTATTCTACCATGCAATTTTGTTTTTATAAAAGTGGTGTACACTTCAATATATTGTGTTATGTGTAATCCATATTTATAACATGATAATGTAAGATAAGAAAAAAAATACATTATAAATTAGAAGTAATTGATTCTAGAGTGAAACATGAAAACTATAGCACACTCTGATAAAAATATTTACATATAAGAAAACATATTAATTTATGAGTTATCAATGTGTCAGCAACTACTGAGCTTTAAAATAAAAGTATATGCGAGTTTATTAATAATTGTTATTTTTTTTTTAAAAGTGCGAGACATCTGAATCGATTGATAAGTGGCTGATTGTCTTGATTACTCTGTACCACTCATATTCATTCTTAAGAAAGGTTCAGTGTCTGGAAATCATAGGCTTCCAGTAGAACGTTATTGTGCTTTTTTGGATATGGGGCGCGATCCGATATAGATCGTAGTTTGCGGCGCAAGCGAGGGAACCCCGGCCGCCCGTAGTTTCAGCTCGCAACTCGAGCTATCCTATATACGGCGCCGTCAGACGCTAAAGTGCCGTAAGTCTGACAAACCAGCAATGTCCAGAAATCTGCGTAAGTACAAATTTCTGGAGTCGCCAATGACTTACGGCACTTTAGAAACTGCCAGCGCCTACAAAACCTAACTGTCTTCAATCAAGCGGCAGAGAAGTCTTCTTCCATTCGGGCGATGTCTTCAAGCAAGCGGGGATGTCCATTTTCGCCACGTAAGTCCTTACGCTGTATATTGGATACCAAACTACGCGGGTTTGGTATACCTGCCTATGGCCCAAAAAACTACGGGCGAAGGTAGAAATATACAGGCGTAACTTCTATGTTACACCGTATATGTGATACCAAACCAGTGCAAAATTCGGCGTCGCCAGCTTTTGCGGGCGACGCTGCATTTCGGATCGGGCCCTTGATAGTTGATTTGATTTAAAGTATGTAAATTTGATTTAGAAAAAACTCTATAGCCAGAATCAATGGGAGAGAGAGAGAGAAAGAGAGAGAGAGAGAGAGAGAGAGGCTGATTGTGTTACTGAAAAATAATGCTGAGCAGGATACTTTAAGAAATTGGAGACAGATTAGTTTACTGAACATTGACAATAAAATCATTGCTAAAGTGATTTCTTATAGAATAATAGATGTGATAGGGAGCAATTTAAGATGAAGACCAAGTGACTCGTAAGCAGATATTAGACAGTTTGGTGTGCACGAGAAATGTTATGTAGAGAAAAACTGATTTTAGGGAAATAATTTGACAACATGAGAAATTAATTTGGGCCTGATGATAAAAGATTTTCCTCCTTGGAGATAAATTGTAGTGCAGACTTCACATGGGCTGAACTCACTGAATGCGAAAAGAAAAAAATAGAAGAGCTCTCCAGCACTGCGAGATCTAATTTCTGTAGCTGAAGGAGAGACAATCCCAGTTCAATATAGCACTGCATACATTTTACAAATTCTGATTATGCTTTAAAAGTTTCTATGTCACTTAAAAAAATAGCATCATATTATATATTTCTTTGTATCTTTTACAACTTAAACAAAAAAAATTTACTTGAAAAAGTTTGTGACAGCGCTAATTTCAAATAATGAACTAACTCAAATGGTTACAAAATTAAAAAAATGTCTTTAATATAAAATACTTAATACATGACAGTGTAATAATATATCACAATAAAGGTATTTGTTGCAAATTCAAAGTACAAACAATATTTGCACTGAATGGGAGTTGTGACAGAAAATAGTCTCTTCATTGGAATCAGCAAAAAATTCTAATCCAAAACACAGAATCACTGGCCAGTGGATCCACTGCTAATTCTTGTGCTACTCAGTGGATAGTGGTTAGCAGTGGATCCACCGGCCTGTGATTCTGTGTTTTGGATTAGATTATTTTACTGATTCCAACGAAGAGACTATTTTCTGTCACAACTCCCATTTAGTGCAAGTATTGTTTGTACTTTGAATTTCGACAAATACCTTTATTATGATATATTATTACACTGTCATGTGTAACTGATTTCTAAACAGTTGAAAACCGCCTCATTTTGACATTTTTTCACAGTTAGACAGTGCTAGTTCATGTGTGTCATATAGATATCATTATGCTGACTTCTGTGAAATTATTTAAGAGTCAGCACTGATTGGCTAAAATGCATGTCTGTCAAAAGAACTGAGATAAGGGGACAGTCTGCAGAGGCTTAGAAACCAGGTAATCACAGAAGTAAAAAGTTAAGATAAGAGTGTTGCTTATGCAAAACTGGGGAATGGGTAATAAAGGGATTATCTATCTTTTTAAACAATACAAATTTATTTATTTATTTATTTATTTTATTTATTTATAAAATATTTTACCAGGAAGGATACATTGAGATTTCTCTCGTTTTCAAGTATGTCCTGGGATCACAAAACATTGCATTGATACAATAGGGTACAATAAAATACAAAAACAATAATAAAAATGCACATTATATGCAAACATTTAACATAGAGCAGGTATGAAATATTTAATCAACCATGACAGGAGCATTCTGTTTTGAGATATGTATAGAGGGATCTCTTAAAGGATTTTAGGCTTGAGGAAGTTTTTAAAGTGTGAGGGAGGTCATTCCATAATTGTGGCGCTCTGTAGGAAAAGGAGGATCGAGCTGCTTTTTTTTTGTATTGAGGCAAGCTAAATAATGTGCTGTTATTGGATCGGAGGTTATAGGAGGTGGGAATAGCAGGGGAGAGCATTCTGCTCAGGTAGGGTGGGAGCTTCCCAGAAAGGCTCTTAAAGACAAGGCAGGAAAGATGGAGGGTGCGTCTGGATTCCAGCGACAGCCAGTTTAGTTCTTTTAGCATGTCACAATGGTGGGTCCTGTAGTTACATTGTAGCACAAAGCGGCAGAGCGAGTTATATAACGTATTTAGTTTATTAAGGTGAGTTTGCAGAGCAGGTGCATATACTATGTCCCCATAATCCAAGATAGGCATCAGCATTTGCTGTACAATCTTTTCCTTTACTGTAGGGCTGAGGCAAGATTTGTTTCTGTACAGGGCACCTAGTTTTGGATAAAGTTTAGAGGCAATTTTTTCTATGTGGAGTCCAAAAGATAGATTGGGGTCTAACAACATACCTAAGTATTTAAAAGAGTGGACTGCGGTCAGCGTGCAATTGGATTTTGTTTTGATGCGAAGATGGGAATTTTGTAATTTATGTATTTTAGGTCCCGTTCCAAAGATCATTGTGACCGTTTTGTCAGTGTTTAGGAAGAGTTTGTTTTTTGAGATCCACTTTTCTACCTCTGTGAACTGGTCTTGGAGCACTGTCTCAAGCTGCAGCAGATCAGATTTGTTTGCATAGATTACTGTGTCGTCTGCGTACATGTGTACAGTTGAGGATTTGCAGACATTAGGCAAATCATTTATAAATAATGTGAATAGTAGGGGGCCGAGAATGGAACCTTCGGGAACACCACACGTGACTGGGAGAGGGAGGGAGTCACTGTTAGAGACAGAGACATATTGTGATCGATCCGATACATATGATTTAAACCAGGTTAACGGGTGATCAGCAATACCAGAGTTTTTTAGTTTGAGAAGTAGTAGGTCATGGTCCACTGTGTCAAAAGCCTTTGCAAAATCAAGAAAAATAGCTCCAGTTAGGTCTCCTTCTTCCATGGCAGTTTGGATGTCGTTGCAAACTTTTAGGAGGGCAGTTGTAGTGGAGTGATTTGGTCTGAAACCTGATTGATCAGGGGTCAGATAGTTAGAAAGTTGCTAATACTTGCATAATTGCGTATGGACGCATTTTTCTAGGATTTTTGACAATACAGGGAGCAGTGATATAGGACGATAGTTAGAAACCAAGGTTAACTCCCCACTTTTATGAATAGGCACTACTCTTGCAGTTTTCCAGAGTTTGGGTATGTATCCAGACACCAAGGATTCGTTAATTAGGGTTGCAACAGGCTTAGCAATTGCCGGCGCACTGAGCTTCAACAGCAAGGTGTTTCTTAATGACATTGAAGGGTACAGGTCTAAAATTTAACTTTTCTATATTGGGTCTTTGCTGTTTTAGTGGGGCCTGATCCACATTTGTAGCTTCAGGATGTGTGCCATTTATTAGTTTGTCAATCAGGGTGGTGGAGCATCCTACAAAATAATTGTTAAAGGCATTTGCTACTTCTAAGGGGAGTTGCAGGTTTTGGTTATCCACATTGACAGTGGAGGGTTGGGAGTGGATTGGTGGATTTTGTAAGTTATTTATGAGTTTCCAAAACTTTCTAGGGTTACATATATTATTGTTCAGATTTTCACAGAAATATTGCGCCTTAGCCAATTTTGTTTGTTTAGTACATATATTTCGCCAATTTCTATATACACAGTGATCATTCATAGAGCCAGTATGCTTGAACTTTGACCACAATGAATCCCGAAATTGGTACATTTGAATGAGGTCAGCTGTGATCCAATTCAAGTGTGCTCCTTTTACTCTCACCTTACGCAGCGGTGCATGTAAATTCCAAACTTGTAGGAGTTCAGACTGAAAGAATTCAACTGCAGAGTCTAGATCTGGGATTAGGTTTAATCTGTGCCAGGGGAGGTTCTTGATGTCATTTAGAAATGATTGAAGATTAAATTTTTTGAAGGACCTGCGCAGTACACTAAGTAGTGGTCACTGAAATTGTTAGGGAGAACACCTGCCTCCTGGATTCGGTCGGGAGAAGTGGAGAGAATCCAGTCGAGCAGGGTATGATTATGGCTTTTGATGTTTATGCGAGTTGGGGAGGAGATTAATTGCGTTAGCTGCAAAGATTTAAACAGCGAGCGACAACTGTTAATTTTTGGATTCAGCCAATCGATGTTAAAATCTCCAAAAACCAAAATTTCACTTTTTGGGTTTTGAGTTATGGATTCACTAAGGAGCTGTGCTATGTCCGAAATGGAATGCACAGGGGAGCTTGGTGGGCGGTAGATTCCTGCAACAATGATTGATTTACTGCACGGGATCTCAATTTTGCCAGAAAGGAAATCAAAGGTGGCAGGAGAGCTAGATTTTTGTATGGGGGTGAACTTTGTGGAGTTGTCAACATAAATTACAATGCCGCCTCCTCTCTTTGCTCTGTCAATTCTATGGCATGAATACCCAGGTATTGCAATGGCAGAGTCAGGTATTTTTGCAGTTAGCCATGATTCAGAGATAATAATGATTTTTGGCTTGTATTGTAAACACCAAGCTTGCAGTGCATCGATTTTTGGAAATAAGCTGCGTATATTACAGTGCACAAATGAGAGGCCTTTTTTTAGCTGGAAGGCTAGGAATGGAATTTGCTGGGGGACCAGGGTTAGACTCTACATCATTTGCAAGGGCAAGTAGCATAAGGAATAGGAATTTGGACATAGTTTTTGTTTGGCTATATAGTGAATGGCATACTTTATAATTTTGTGTGGTGGGGGTAGGAGGGCTATTTTTTATAACTCTCCACCAGCACTCAGCAGATAAGTTACAGCAACAGAGCAGGCCATGGTGTATGATAATTTGTTTTCCAGTTTGAGGTGGGTGATTATGGCGTTAATGAAGTGAACAAAATTGGAGTAAGAAAACAGTTGTCACGAATATCAGTATGGTCATATTTTGATACATGTTAGTGCTATGAGATGTGTAGGTGAAAATAAATCAAGAATAGTACAATATAAAAAAGAAATATATATATGTATACATACATACACACACATACACATATATATTCACACACTATTGGTGTGGGATATATAGCTATTTGTAGGGAGAGAGGGTATGTATTCTAAAGGGTTAAGTGAATGGAAGGATGAGCTGATTAGTGTTTGCAGCTGTCAGTTTGGGAGAATGAAAGGTGTGTGGGAGACTATCTATAAATTGGGGAATGAACCTGGGGTGGGAGGGTAACTATCTTCCTGTAACTACCTGATGCAGAGAGCAGTGTCAGCTGCAAATGTGGGTCTGTGAATGTTCCTTAGACTTGTTGTGAGTATACTTTAAGTCAGCTGGGGGGAAAGATAAATTAGTGTTATATTGGTCTGCAAAAAAAGTTAAGGGAGGGTGCTAGGTGTCATACAGGCCAAAAAGAAAATAAAAACCAAGAAAAAAACACAGAGAAAGATCACAAATTAAAGAGATAAGAGAGGTATCCATTGAGGAAAATAAAACCATTTAACAAGCAAGATAAATTGCCCATCAGTGTGCTCCAGTATGCATTTAAAATACAGAATACAAATAATAGCAAATACATATTACAACATACACATTATTAGAAAACAGGGGTGAAATATAATAAGATGACTATCTTCCTGTAACTACCTGATGCAGAGAGCAGTGTCAGCTGCAAATGTGGGTCTGTGAATGTTCCTTAGACTTGTTGTGAGTATACTTTAAGTCAGCTGATGCAGAGAGCAGTGTCAGCTGCAAATGTGGGTCTGTGAATGTTCCTTAGACTTGTTGTGAGTATACTTTAAGTCAGCTGATGCAGAGAGCAGTGTCAGCTGCAAATGTGGGTCTGTGAATGTTCCTTAGACTTGTTGTGAGTATACTTTAAGTCAGCTGATGCAGAGAGCAGTGTCAGCTGCAAATGTGGGTCTGTGAATGTTCCTTAGACTTGTTGTGAGTATACTTTAAGTCAGCTGATGCAGAGAGCAGTGTCAGCTGCAAATGTGGGTCTGTGAATGTTCCTTAGACTTGTTGTGAGTATACTTTAAGTCAGCTGATGCAGAGAGCAGTGTCAGCTGCAAATGTGGGTCTGTGAATGTTCCTTAGACTTGTTGTGAGTATACTTTAAGTCAGCTGATGCAGAGAGCAGTGTCAGCTGCAAATGTGGGTCTGTGAATGTTCCTTAGACTTGTTGTGAGTATACTTTAAGTCAGCTGATGCAGAGAGCAGTGTCAGCTGCAAATGTGGGTCTGTGAATGTTCCTTAGACTTGTTGTGAGTATACTTTAAGTCAGCTGATGCAGAGAGCAGTGTCAGCTGCAAATGTGGGTCTGTGAATGTTCCTTAGACTTGTTGTGAGTATACTTTAAGTCAGCTGATGCAGAGAGCAGTGTCAGCTGCAAATTTCAAGTAGACTGTCCCTTTAAGGAAATGTTAGGTGGAGTGTAGATAAACAGTTTTAATAGAAGAAATAGTTTTAAAAAATAGTTTTAATTGAGAAAGTCCTTCATTGAATCTGGGGTGAGTGAAAGGTGTATTTGTATATTCTTTGGTTTAATGGTCTATACAAGTGAAAATGAAGTATAGGTATAAAGTCCGATGCTGATAGAAAAATGAAAAATATGGAAAATGTGCATAAAAGGGTGAATACAAAAATACAATGATGGTCTCTGTAATAGATTTTAGTAAGCCTGTTTTTTAGAGCATCTACGTTTTATGTATATTTATGGTAATCGCATGCTAGATATATATTTGAACAAGTATATCCACACTTTAATATGATTATATTTGCTGTACTCTATACAGTAAATGTATTAGATTGGTGATTACCATGTTTATGCAGTCACATACTAGTAACAGCGGTATTAAACACCTAAACTGAAATGAGAGGACTCTCCTTTTTCCAAAATGGGGATCTTATGTTTTCTGACCCATGCCCTCTGTGTGGCTTATTAGAGATGATAGAGACTCTAAAACAGCTTTCTATCCAATATCAAACACCTCCATAGTGAATAGTTAAGGCAGAAATCATTATTACAATCACCTGCAAATTAGATGGGCATGCAACAACTTATTTTAAAGATGGGAAATCCTTCTTCATTTTCATTGCTGACCAACTGCATCCTATTGGATCCTTTCAAATGAGGGGTCACCCTCTTGGTCTAATTTGTGCCTCCCCCCAAGCCAAAGCTGCTGGCATGTTATTTTGATAGAAAACCACATTATGGACTAATTACACTATAGAATATAACATGTTTTTATGAGAGTTAGAATATTTCACTATAAGCTGTAATTAAAAAAAATCAAAATAAAATACAGACAGACACTGGCATTTGAGCTTTAGATCTTGGGAAGTAAACTTAAGGTAGCATAACTAAGCTAGAGAAGCTGTTAATAATTTCTTTACCATTTTCCTACATGAATAGAATTCAAGATAAAGATTTTAGAAGAGCCCTTTGTAACTACTCTATAAGTACCACTTGTTTCTTGATTATATTCTAACCTATATCCCAATATTTGTAGTCTAGCATCCATTACTTTAACAATATGAACCCTACTTATTAAGCTATAATCTAACTGGTTTAAAACAATGCACTTGGGTCTCCTGTATAACTGATCAACACCCACAATTATCAAAAAAGTACCGGTCTCATTTGGGTTTTGTTAAGCAAAGTAAATATGGAAGAGAAACAGCTCCCTTTGATTCATGCTGAATGAGTGTTACAGAACTGTAATAAAGTGTATATATTGCATTAGTTTCTACCAGGCCAACTAACAGCCAACTTTCTGTGTAATTTAACATGCGTTAACATCTGGACTGATGGTTGACGGCTTTATAACAATAGAAGTAGGAAGAAAAACAAAACACTGATCGCTAGATTACACACTGTTGTGTGCAAGCGATATCGTCCTTTTGCACGGAATGGAAATATCGCTCGTATTACAAGTTGAAAGTAAAATTGCATGACCGAAATTTTACGCTTGTCTGGTGAGCGAGACTGAAAATCTTGTGTAAAGGAAAAAGTGTTGATAAAAAGTTGCACTAAACACAACATAAATACATTTGAAATTACAGTTAAGCTCATATAAACACTATCTGATAAACATTATTAATATAACTATTAAAAATAAAAAATGATAAGGGCTCAAAGGTATATGGTATGACAAGGTGTTTGACTGCAAAGGGCTATATTGTTTATATGTGCTTCACTTACAGGAAAATTTTATTTTTTTGTAAATACATATTTCTATATACTGTATATCTGTATAGACCTATACCTATATAAAATAATATTAATTAGAATTTTTACAAATTATTATATATACTGTCAAATTTTGTAATAATCATAAGATATATATATATATATATAGATATAGATATAGATATATATATATTTTACAGTATGTATAAACATTTCTAAGAATTATTAATATTTTTTAATATTTAAAATTAAGATTAGTGTGCATACAGGACATTTCAGGTGTTATATGGATGAGAAAGTGCAATTGTTTTACATTTTCCCTCAATTTCGGGTTGATTATCTCTGGTTGGAGACAAGATAGGAAACTGACATTTTCACAAACAAGTCCTCTATGGTAACATTCTGTTGAACATTTTTTTTTAAATATCTGGAGAAAAGCATACTTTACAAATGCATTTTGAAAAATGAGCAAATGTTATATAAGCATAACAAAAAATTACCCAGATGACAAGTTTTGCGGAACGGTGTGGTACATTGCGTGTGGAATGGCAGGTCTCCCATATTACAAGTTTCACCGGTACAGCTATACCGCAAGCGTTTTAGCCTGTGACGCAACTCTCCATTCCGCACTCAAAAAATTACTTTTGAGTGCAGGATTTTCATAGCGCCGTATCACAGGTTGTGCATTCCGGCTAAAATGCTTGCGTTATGGTCTATACTGCCATTCCGTGATCTGGGACCAGTAGTTATGGATTTTGTGAAATAAAAATGTTTCACAAAACTCATAACTAAAATGTTACAAAGTACTTAAACTACCTATTAACCCCTAAACCACCACCCTCCCATATAGCCAACACTATATAAAGCTATTAACCCCTAAACCGCCCGCCCCCAACATCGCTACTACTATAATAAACCTATTAACCCCTAAACCACCGGCCCCCACATGGCTAAAACTAAACAAAATTGATTAACCCCTAAACCGCCACCCCCCCACATCACAAATCACTAAATTAAACTATTAACCCCTAAACCTAACACCCCCCCCTAACTTTAAGGTAAATTTACAATATTACTATTTTAAAATAAATAAAAAATAACTGTGGAATAAAAAAAAAACTAAGTTTAAACTATAAGTAAAACTAACATAACTATCGGCTAGATTACAAGTTGTGCGTTAAGGTAAAAAAGCAGCATTAAAAGGTCCTAATGCTGCTTTTTTACGCCCGCTGCTTTTACGAGTCTTGCAGGTATAGGTGTACCGCACACTTGTTTGGCCTTACCGCAAACCGACTTACGTAAACTTCGTGAACCCTTTTTTCTATGGGACATCCATAGCGCCGGTATTACAAGCTTGTCCTGGGAGGCCAAAAATTGAGCGGAACACCCTATCCCGTCAAGATTCGTAACGCATTCTAAAGTCAGTAGTTATGAGTTTTACATTACAATGCCGTAGCATAAAACTCATAACTAAAGTGCTAAAAGTACACTAAAACCCATAAACTACCTATTAACCCCTAAACCGAGGCCCTCCCACATCGCAAACACTATAATAACATTTTTAACCCCTAATCTGCCGCTCCGGACATCGCCGCCACTATATTAAACATATTAACCCCTAAACCGCCACACTCCCGCCTCGCAAACACTAGCTAAATATTATTAACCCCTAATCTGCCACCCCTAAGATCGCCGCCACCTACATTATACTTATTAAACCCTAATCTGCTGCCCCCAACATTGAGGCCACCTACATTATACTTATTAACCCCTAATCTGCTGCCCCCAACATTGCCGACACTTACATTATATTTATTAACCCCTAATCTCCCTCCCCCAATGTCGCCGCAACCTACCTACATTTATTAACCCATAATCTGCCGCCCCCAATGTCACCGCCACTATATTAAATGTATTAACCCCTAAATCTAAGTCTAACCCTAACCCTAACACCCCCTAACTTAAATATAATTTAAATAAATCTACATAAAATTACTATCATTACCTAAATTATTTATATTTACAACTAAATACTAACCTAAAAAATAAACCCTAAGATAGTTACAATATAACTAAAAGTTACATTGTAGCTAGCTTAGGGTTTATTTTTATTTTACAGGCAAGTTTGTATTTATTTTAACTAGGTAGAATAGTTATTAAATAGTTATTAACTATTTACTAAATACCTAGCTAAAATAAATACAAATTTACCTGTAAAATAAAACCTAACCTAAGTTACAATAACACCTAACACTACACTATAATTAAATAAATTCCCTACATTAAATACAATTAAATAAATTAAATTAAATTTGCTAAATCACAAAAAAAACACTAGATTACAGAAAATAAATAACACATTACATATCTTTAAACTAATTACACCTAATCTAATAGCCCTATCAAAATAAAAAAGCCCCCCAAATTAAAAAACAAACCCTAGCCTAAACTAAACTATAGGGCCTTTTGCGGGGCATTGCCCCAAAGAAATCAGCTCTTTAACCTGTAAAAAAAAAAAAAAAATACAAACAACCCCCCCAACAGTAAAACCCACTACCCACACAACCTACCCCCAAATAAAAGCCTAACTAAAAAAACCTAAGCTCCCCATTTCCCTGAAAAGAGCATTTGGATGGGCATTGCCCTTAAAAGGGCATTTAGCTCTATTGCAGGCCCAAAGCCCTAACCTAAAAAATAAACCCACCCAATACACCCTTAAAAAAACACTAAACACCAAAGATTCACTTACTGAGAGAAGTCTTCATCCAAGCCCCCCAAAATAAAAAAACCCTAGCCTAAACTAAACTATCAATAGCCCTTAAAAGGGCCTTTTGCGGGGCATTGCCCCAAAGAAAACAGCTCTTTTACCTGTAAAAAAAAACATCCCCCCAACAGTAAAACCCAGCCAATAGGATTGAGCTCGCATTCTATTGGCTGATTGGAAAAGCAAATAGAATGCAAGCTCAATCCTATTGGCTGATTGGATCAGCCAATAGGATTGAACTTCAATCCTATTGGCTGATTGCATCAGCCAATAGGATTTTTTCTACCTTAATTCCGATTGGCTGATAGAATTCTATCAGCCAATTGGAATTGAAGGGACGCCATCTTGGATGATGTCACTTAAAGGAACCTTCATTCAGTCGTCGGCCGTCGGATGAAGAGGATGCTCCACGTCGGATGTCTTGAAGATGGACCCGCTCCGTGCCGGATGGATGAAGATAGAAGATGCCATCTGGATGAAGACCTCTTCTGTCCGGCTTGGATGAAGACTTCTGCCCGTCTGGAGGACCACTTCTGCCCGGTTGGGTGAAGATGTCTCACAGTAGGGTGATCTTGAAGGGGTTAGTGTTAATTTTTTTTTAAAGGGGGATTGGGTGGGTTTTAGAGTAGGGTTGGTTGTGTGGGTGGTGGGTATTAATGTTGGGGGGTATTTGTACTTTTTTTTTTTACAGGTAAAAGAGCTGATTACTTTGGGGCAATGCTCCGCAAAAGGCCCTTTTTAGGGCTATTTGTAATTAAGTGTAGGGTAGGGCTTTTTTTTATTTTGGGGGGCTTTTTTATTTTGTTATTGGGATTAGAGTAGGTGTAATTAGTTTAAAAATCTTGTAATTATTTTATTATTTTCTGTAATTTAGTGGGGTTTTTTCATACTTTAGATATCTTATTTAAATTGTAATTAATTGTATTTAGTTTAGGTAATTAATTTAATTATAGTGTAGTGTTAGGTGTAATTGTAACTTAGGTTAGGTTTTATTTTACAGGTAAGTTTGTATTTATTTTAACTAGGAAGTTATTAAATAGTTAATAACTATTTAATAACTATTGTACCTAGTTAAAATAAATACAAAGTTGAATGTAAAATAAAAATAAACCCTAAGATAGCTACAATGTAACTATTAGTTATATTGTAGCTAGTTTAGGGTTTATTTTATAGGTAAGTATTTAGTTTTAAATAGGAATTATTTAGTTAATTGTAGTAATTTTATTTAGATTTATTGTAATTATATTTAAGTTAGGGGGTTAGGGTTAGGGTTAGACTTAGATTTAGGAGTTAATACATTTAATATAGTGGTGGTGACATTGGGGGCGGCAGATTTGGGGTAAATAAATGTAGGTAGGTGTCGGCGATGTTAGGGCAGGCAGATTAGGGGTTAATAATATTTAAATAGTGTTGGCGAGGTGGGAGTGCGGCGGTTTAGGGATTAATATGTATATTATAGTGGCGGCGATGTCCGGTTCGGCAGATTAGGGGTTAAAAAAATTATTTTAGTGTTTGCGGGGGGGGGGGGGGGGCCTCAGTTTAGGGATTAATAGGTAGTTTATGGGGGTTAGTCTACTTTTTAGCACTTTAGTTAAGAGTTTTATGCTACGGCGTTGTAGTGTAAAACTTTTAACTACTGACTTTTAAATGCGGTACCAGGCTTGACAGGAGAGGGTCTACCGCTCACTTTTTGGCAGACTCGTAATACCGGCGCTATGCATGTCCCATTGAAAATATAGGATACGCAATTGACGTAAGTGGATTTGTAGTTTTTCCGCGTCTGGCCAAAAAAGTGAGCGGTACACCTGTACCTTCAAGATTTGTAATACCAGCGGGCGTTAAAAAGCAGCGTTGGGACCTCTAAACGCTGCTTTTTAACCCTAACGCACAACTCGTAATCTTGCCGAGGATTTTTATACCTTAATTCCGATTGGCTGATAGAATTATATCAGCCAATCGGAATCTAAGGGACACCATCTTGGATGACGTAATTTAAAGGTACCTTCATTCGTCATTAGTCCGTTGGAAGAGGAGGATGCTCCACGTCGGATGTCTTGAAGATGGACCTGCTCCGCGCCGGAAGGATGAAGATAGAAGATGCCGTCTGGATGGAGACTTCTGCCCATCTGGAGGACAACTTTTGCCCGTCTGGAGGACCACTTCTGCCGGCTTCGTTGAGGACATCTTGCCGCTTGGATGAAGACTTCTCCCAGTAAGTGAATCTTTGGTGTTTAGTGTTTTTTTAAGGGTGTATTGGGTGGGTTTATTTTTTAGGTTAGGGCTTTGGGCCTGCAATAAAGCTAAATGCCCTTTTAAGGGCAATGCCCACCCAAATGCTCTTTTCAGGGAAATGGGGAGCTTAGGTTTTTTTAGTTAGGCTTTTATTTGGGGGTAGGTTGTGTGGGTAGTGGGTTTTACTGTTGGGGGGGTTGTTTGTATTTTTTTTTTTTTTTTACAGGTTAAAGAGCTGATTTCTTTGGGGCAATGCCCCGCAAAAGGCCCTTTTAAGGGCTATTGATAATTTAGTTTAGGCTAGGGTTTGTTTTTTAATTTGGGGTTTTTTTTTATTTTGATAGGGCTATTAGATTTGGTGTAATTAGTTTAAAGATCTGTAATTTGTTTTTTTATTTTCTGTAATTTAGTGGGGTTTTTTGTGATTTAGCCAATTTAATTCAATTTATTTAATTGTATTTAAGTTAGGGAATTGATTTAATTGTAGTGTAGAGTTAGGTGTTAGTGTAACTTAGGTTAGGTTTTATTTTACAGTTAACTGTATTTATTTTAGCTAGGTAGTTATTAAATAGTTAATAACTATTTAATAACTATTCTACCTAGTTAAAATAAATACAAACTTGCCTGTAAAATAAAAATAAACCCTAAGCTAGCTACAATGTAACTATTAGTTATATTGTAGCTAGTTTAGGGTTTATTTTATAGGTATTTAGTTTTAAATAAGAATAATTTAGGTAATGATAGTAATTTTATTTAGATTTATTGAAATTATATTTAAGTTAGGGGGTGTTAGGGTTAGACTTAGATTTAGGGGTTAATACATTTAATATAGTGGCGGCGACTTTGGGGGCGGCAGATTAGGGGTTTATAAGTGTAGGTAGGTTGCGGCGACATTGGGGGGCGGAAGATTAGGGGTTAATAAATATAATGTAGGTGTCTGCGATGTTGGGGGCGGCAGATTAGGGGTTAATAAATATAATGTAGGTGTCAGCAATGTTGGGGCAGCAGATTAGGGGTTAATAAGTATAATGTAGGTGTCGGCGATGTCCGGAGCGGCAGATCAGGGGTTAATAAGTATAATGTAGGTGTTGGCGGTGTCGGGGGTGGCAGATTAGGGGTTAATAAGTGTAAGATTAGGGGTGTTTAGACTCTACGTTCATGTTAGGGTGTTAGGTGTAAACATAACTTTAGTTTCCCCATAGGAATCAATGGGGCTGCGTTACTGAGCTTTACGCTGCTTTTTGGCAGGTGTTAGACTTTTTCTCAGCCGGCTTTCCCCATTAATACCTATGGGGAAATCGTGCACGAGCACATAAATCCAGCTCACCGCTCACTTAAGCAGCGCTGGTATCGGAGTGCAGTATAGGAGCTCAATTTTGCTCTACACTCACTTCTTGCCTTTTAACGCCGGGTTTATAAAAACCCGTAATAGCAGCGCTGTATGTAAGTGAGCGGTGAGAAAAACTGCACGTTAGCACTGCACAGCGAAATGGCCGTTAGAAAATAAAAAAGTTAAAAATTTGAAAAAAAACTAGCACTACAAAAAAATTAAACCCCCCCCCAAAAAAAACTTACGAAAAATAAAAAAACACTAACGGCTAGATTTAGAGTTCTGCGGCCAAAGGGGTGCATTAGCTATGCGTGCTTTTTTCCCCCTGCACCTTTTAAATACCGCTGGCATTTAGAGTTTACAGAAGGGCTGCGTTAGGCTCCAAAAAGGGAGCGTAGAGCATAATTTACCGTCACTGCAACTCTAAATACCAGCGGTGCTTACGGACGCGGCCAGCTTAAAAAACGTGCTCGTGCACGATATCCCCATAGGAAACAATGGGGCCGTAAAAAATTATCGTTCAGCTCCTAACACAGCCCCATTGTTTCCTATGGGGAAACACTCCCTAAGTCTGCACCTAACACCCTAACATGTACCCCGAGTCTAAACACCCCTAACCTTACACTTATTAACCCCTAATCTGCCGCCCCAGCTATCGCTGACCCCTGCATATTATTATTAACCCCTAATCTACAGCTCCGTACACCGCTGCAACCTACGTTATCCCTTTGAACTCCTAATCTTCTGCCCCTAACCCCCGCCGACCCCTATATTATATTTATTACCCCCTAATCTCCCCCCCCCCAACGTCGCCGCTACCTACCTACAATTATTAACCCCTAATCTGCCAACCGGACCTCACCGCTACTCTAATAAATGTATTAACCCCTAAAGCTAAGTCTAACCCTAACACCCCCCCTAAGTTAAATATAATTTTTATCTAACGAAATAAAATAAATCTTATTAAATAAATTATACCTATTTAAAGCTAAATACTTACCTGTAAAATAAACCCTAATATAGCTACAATATAAATAATAATTATATTGTAGCTATTTTAGGATTAATATTTATTTTACAGGCAACTTTGTATTTATTTTAACCAGGTACAATAGCTATTAAATAGTTAATAACTATTTAATAGCTACCTAGTTAAAATAATTACAAAATTACCTGTAAAATAAATCCTAACCTAAGTTACAATTAAACCTAACACTACACTATCAATAAATTAATTAAATACAAATACCTACAAATAAATACAAATAAATACACTAACTAAAGTACAAAAAATAAAAAAAGAACTGTTACAAAAAATAAAAAAATAATTTACAAACATTATAAAAATATTACAACAATTTTAAGCTAATTACACCTACTCTAAGCCCCCTAATAAAATAACAAAGCCCCCCAAAATAAAAAAAAGCCCTACCCTATTCTAAAATAAAAATTGAAAAGCTCTTTTACCTTACCAGCCCTTAAAAGGGCCTTTAGCGGGGCATGCCCCAAAGAATTCTGCTCTTTTGCCTGTAAAAAAAAACCATACAATACCCCCCCCAACATTACAACCCACCACCCACATACCCCTAATCTAACCCAAACCCCCCTTAAATAAACCTAACATTAAGCCCCTGAAGATCTTCCTACCTTATCTTCACCACGCCGGGTATCACCGATCCATCCAGAAGAGGGTCCGAAGTCTTCCTCCTATCCGGGCGATGTCTTCATCCAAGCGGGGGGCTGAAGAGGTCCATCATCCGGCTGAAGTCTTCATCCAAGTGGGGGCTGAAGAGGTCCATCATCCGGCTGAAGTCTTCATCCAAGCAGGGGCTGAAGAGGTCCATCATCTGGCTGAAGTCTTCTATCAAGCGGCATCTTCAATCTTCTTTCTTCCGGCTCCATCTTCATCTCGCCGACACAGAACATCCTTCCTCCACAACGAACTCCCGACGAATGAAGGTTCCTTTAAGGGATGTCACCCAAGATGGCATCCCTCGAATTCCGATTGGCTGATAGGATTCTATCAGCCAATCAACACTGACTAGGCTGGACTTCTACATCTACTGTACTGCAGAAGGCAGAATCCCCCTGAAATGGAGTATAGAGAGGTGGTTTCCAATAGCTGAAAAGGTGAGAGCTCTAGAAATAAATAAAGAAAATGCCATTCAGTTTGTCTGAGTGCCAGCACTATAGGGTACACAGACTGAGGGCCACAGACACAGAGAGGCATGCACTTAAACTTAGCTACAGAAGAGAGAAATAAAGCATATAATCTAACAGCGCAAGTGCAGACTAATAAAGCAAAAAACACACACATTTTATTTAACCCATTTCATCACAGTTATTGAGCAAATAGGTAAAATTGCTCAATATTGTTATCATGTTATTTTTAGAAGTACAACATATCTATCTGGTCTTTGGCTTGTAACTAAAATCAGATGTGACTTGTCATAATGTTTGAAAACGTCAGAGGTGCCAGCCTAACCTTCAAACTGGAGAATCACATCTGGACTAGGTGCAGACACAGACACACTGTATGTGTAACAGATGTGTGGGTCAAACAGGAGCTGAAGCACAGTGTGGTGTGGGATGCGGCTGTGTGACAAGACATCATGACATATCATGTGGAACTTCAATGTTGGAGGTTGGCTTGCCAGTTGCCCTCGAAACTTTAGTGAGTTAAAGCACTGAGCAGCTGCCAGTCAGATCCAGGTACGGTGCAGTGAATGATACTGACACTTGTGCTGGGGAGGAATCAGTGTAAGAATTAGTGAGATTTTATATTGTAGTGATTTTCTTTCTAATTATAGCAGCTCTGCTTTTACTGATGTCTTCTGTTATGTTTGCCTACCATGTTACGTTTGCCTACCTACTGTCACGCCTACAATAAACTTGCAAATACTCTGTGCACGCATGCAGAATACGATCTGGTTGGTTGACACCCCCTGCTAGCGGCCGATTGGCCGCGAATCTGCAGGGGGCGGCATTGCACCAGCAGTACACAAGAACTGCTGGTGCAATGATAAATGCCGACAGTGTATGCACACACACACACATTGCCTTTTTTGCCACTGATACAGTATTTTGATGTCCCCAGCTAGTGCCAAAATTGTGGACCGTGTACTGTAATATTTGCCGACTGTGGCAGTGAGCGCATGCGTTCAAAGGGTATTAGCAAGTTTATTGTAGGCGTGGCTGTAAGCATTACGTAGGTAGGCAAATGTAAAGCGGTAGGCAAACACAACAGAACATCGGCACTGATGCTTGTTTACACAGGAAGTGTAGCCTTAGAAACCTCCCTACATGTCCCCCTTGCACGGTGGTGTGTGATCCTCCAGAAGTAGGAAAGAAGTCTCTGAAGGTAAGAGGAGTACAGTACATTAACAGGGTTTTTAGCTGCAGGAGGGGCATTTACAGCCTAGTAACTGGCACACCACAGATGAGCAGCATTGTCACCTTACACTATTTTATGTTCCCATATTTTATGACAGCATAACTACCTCCCATAATAGGTCTTCATTGGGGAATGCTGCAAGACAATTAAAAATGTATACACTGCTCAATGTATTTTCAGTACTGGGACAGGAGGTATTTGTATTTATTCCCCAGTTTCTGTGCATGTTTATCTTTGTATATGTATGTGTATATATATATATATATATATATATATATACACACACTGGTATATATATATATATATTTGCCATTTGGCATACAGTTAAATAAGAAATGTCGGGGGGGGGGGGGCTATTTTGCCTTAAAATGCCCAAGCCTATTTTTCATCCCAGTCCGGCCCTGACATGCACAATATACTTCCCTAGGTACCCCCTAAAAAATGTAGGACCCAAACCATTCTCATTATAAATTGACCCCAAAAGTGGAACTTTCGGCAATCTGCATCATTACTTTAGGACTTAGGTTCTACATCTAAGAAACAAGAATATGCATCATGTTTATATAAAAATGTAACTTGGAATGTGCCCTAGTGTTCCATTTTTGTTTTAAGATGCTAGGACCATCCTGAGCTGAGATATTGAGGTTTCCGTAAACATCTGTATAACCAAAATTTGTTGTGAGGCATGACACAAAGATGGCCCCCGGATTTAAACTAAGTCAAATAAAAATAAACAAATGGTTGTTTTGCAATACCATAAAGGAAATCACTAAAAATAAAATATAAACATTAAAGGGCCATGATACCCAAACAACCATGAAACACTTGAAAGTGATGCATCATGACTGTAAACAGCTTAAAAGAAAATATCACCTGAACATCTCTATGTTAAAAAGAAAGATATTTGGAGGCGGAGCTAGCTGGGCCAGTGTATACACGCACCTAAGGAAGGCTCAGTGCATCGCTACTCTAAAGTCAGCTTCCTTCTAATCTGAGAGGAGGCTAATATACTTAAGCCAGTTGCTGATCTCCTGGAGAGCCTCCTGGATGGATCTAAGGATCGCTACTACCATTGCTGGAGTGATACGGCTTATGCTGGGACACACGTTGTTTGTTTGCTGAGAAGGCAGTGTTCCGGTGGCCATTTTGGAGCCAGTGTGCAGCATCAGCCCGGTCGTGGAGCCATTAATTAAGGAGGTACCCAACCCCCATATCTGCTTCTGGGAGGGGTGAGCGGGGAGAGGAGACGGAGGGAAGCTCCCTTAAACTACTGGATGGTGACTCAGGTCCTCAGTGGCGGATTGCCGTTCAGACGCAGCTCCGGCGGCCATATTGGATTTTAATACAGGCCATTGCAGTGCCCTAGGACCGGCTTCCCTGCAGATTTCAACGCAGGTCTGTTGCTTGGAGAGGTGGTAGGAGAGGGATGGCAGAGGAGATACTACGACTTAAGGTGAGGAGGCTCTACCAAATACAATATAATATCATAACTCAAAATAAGACTAGCTGTTACCCACCATATCTACACACACCTGCATCCCTGAGGCCTAACACCTGTACCCATGTTGAGCAGTATTCAAAAGGGTTGTGGTGCATTGCAACGGGAGCCACGTGGGAAACAGCCTAATCTATCTAAAGGACACTTAGCCCCATGTTGTGTGCTAAGGGGCACAAAGCATATCTGCCCTACACATATAGTTCAGTGGCTCCTCTCAACATAGCCCACAAGAGTATTAAATAAACTGCCTGACGCATATAAACTGTCCACACTTGTAGCCAGTCTGTCTATTTGGAAGCTTTACTGCCAGAGACCTCTTGCAGGGCTCAAACAAAAATTAGCTGCAGAAGAGCTGTACTTAGCCAGTACACTTCAGAAAGGAGACAAAGCTATACACTATTGCACTATACCTTATGAGGTTTTTCACATAATTCAGGAGGATTGGATTTCTAGAGTAACTGCATTTCACCAAAAGTTACTATTAACTTGATGTGGCCAGGCCCTGTAAGTTTCTGTTACTTTCTCACCAACCAAGGGCCCCGACTGTTAAACACACCTTATATCAGGTCCTGTAGCTTTTTTTTTAACACTAGGCACTCCATACAAACCAAATAATTAAATCTCTTTTAGAGATATAGAGTCAACTCTACAGCTATATCACCTTAGTGGACATTAGCAATTCAGTTATACTAAAGAGCCATTTACTAACTTCATAAAACAGCACCCTCCTCCCTTTCATGCAGGGTTTTTATACCTGTGGGTCATATCCCCCCTTCCATTTACCCACTTTGCCTATAGGGGTCAACTCCCTAGAAGGGTGGCTGTACATTAGAAGCCATATATTAAACCTCTATTTTTGGTAGCTATCTCTCTCTCCGCTAGAAGTCCCCTACATTAACAATGCTCTAATCACTTCCAGAATACTATTTTCACATCAGAAGTAACAATACCTAACAGGCTGTGCTAAACCCCCAGCTGTAGGGGAGCCAGGCAGTATATACCCCCCTGACCCATTTATCATTAAGGAAGGTTCCTTACTCCGGACACATTTACAGTCTATTTCTGCTGGGTCCACTCTGGAATCTTGCTATTCATGATTCATTTCACAAGCTAAAAGAACAGAAGCTCTTGATTCTAAGACCCTACCCTAACACAACATCTCCTCTCTCACCTTGAGGTTATTTGATTAAACCTGCCCAGGGAGTTGGTACAAGCCCACATACGGGTACTTATCTTACCCTCTTAGCTCTCAATTACCTCTCCTTCCCCCTGGAGGGACCTTTTAACATTTCACAACAACGGATGGACCATATTACCTATAGACAGAATGAGCTCACAAACGGGTACTCATCTTACTCATTGTCCTAAACACAGCTCATCATTCTTTTGCAACTACTATCGACAGACAGGTCTGATTACAGGGGTACGCCCCACTCTGTATGACACTGTTATGTTTTTGTTTATTCATGACTTATGTGCTTCATATGTTTTGGTAACCTTTCTTCACAGGAACCCATGTTACTTATTTCACACAGTGTAGGTTTCCTTATAAACAAATACATACAACCATGAACACACTTATTAATTACTATTACACACACTAATTAAGCAAGGAATAGAGTATAGTACCAAGACCACCCCCTATATCTTGCACCTCTTGCAATCGGAGCACCAATCATAGATCAATAAATAGATGACCTCTTCAGATTCCTACCAACTACTTCCATCCTTTTGTATACATACGATAGATTAGATCCTCTTTGGCACATGCACGCTCAAAAATTTGTATTTTTTCCTCACTTAAAGGTAGTAGTTTATAGATAAGAATGTAGAAGATGGAATCCTATTTCAATGTCTGTTCACATCTGTTGGAAGCACATGTATACTAAAAAATCCTAACTGCAGACTATAGACAAGAATGTAGATGTTAGATTATTTTTGTGGTTTACGTTTATTAGTTATGTTGTACTCTAGTTATAGTACCCTTAATGTTCTGAGACTATTACTGTACTTGGTAAGTTGCTGGGGGACTATACATATGAGCAATTACCAGAATTAAACTAACTCCACCCTCACCCATATTTGACCTTGTCTTAGGCATCACACTTGAATGATTTATCTTCACCTCTCATGTACCTCATGTACCTAATGAGACTTCCTTTACCTCCTTAACCCCTCTAAACAACTTAAGCCTGCCACTTTGTCCTAGTAAACAACTAAAACCACTAATGCCCTCCAGCGACTGACCTCTATCTCACTCCTGTTTTGTGGTACCTAATTTATATGCCAACTATTGCTCTATCTATCATAAGTTCAAACTACAAAAGATGTTAACTTTATTTGAGGCTTTTTAGGTAGATATATTAGACGGTACTTACCATGACACTCACATCTAACATGGAGCTTCAAGCTTTCTTACACCTCCTTTCTTATCGCTGTCCTTCTATGTTATATGTCGGGGGGATTCTATTCCCGTCAGGCTCCCCCTATGTACCCCTTACTTCATATTTACCTGATACATAGATTATATTAACCCAAGAATATTATCAACCTACCCTCCACTCCACTCTTTTTTAGCTCTACTTCTGCTCTAATTCATTCCTTACCGCTTGTAATTAGCAGAAGTACTATTTTCCCACTCTCCGCCTCCCCTTAATTAACTAACTGTATTTCAATTATCTCATACATGTTAATTTTTCTTCCCTACCCACTATTGAGCGGCTCTTGTCTGCTGAATCACCTTATAATATCCACCATTACCACAAGTGCAGCTGAATCATACATTCATTTAGACTCAAACTTTGACTTCCCTTATAGTCTGGCTGAGGAGAAGTCAGTGTTCTTGGTATATGAATAACATCCTAGCCCCTACCCCGTCCCTATACTCCTCACCAATTACATCTCCCCTTCTTCCATCCCCTTTTTTTTATCTCTCTTTCTTTCTTTCTTTCTTTCTTTCTTTCTTTCTTTCTTTCTTTCTTTCTTTCTTTCTTTCTTTCTCTCTTTCTTTCTTTCTTTCTTTCTTTTTCTCTCTCTCTCTTCTTTATCTTCTCCTTTTTCGCTCTGGATGGAAATGGAGGGTCTTCGTTTCCTAACCATAAATGTCCAGGGTCTCAACGCCCCCACGAAACGTAGTTTATTGGTGAACTTCTTGAGAAAATCTAAGACAGATGTAGCGTTTATACAGGAGACCCATTGGACGCTAGATAGAAGTACTACACTCGCATCTAGGGGATATCCGATAGTTCTGGAGGCCTCGTTTCAGTCCCAATCTAGAGGAGTAGCCATGTATCTTAGCAAAAATATTCTATATGAGTCCATCTATTCGGAAATAGACCCCCAAGCCTGTTACATCATACATGTATGTAAAATAAATAGTCATCTTGTCACCCTAGTAAATATTTATACACCTAATTCCAAACAAATCAAATTCCTGACAAAGCTACTAAAATCGGTGTCAGCTGTAAAGCAGGGAGAATTAATTCTAGGAGGGGACTTTAATCTGATATGGGATCCAGACCTTGATAGGATGGGACCTAAGATATCTACTTTAGAGAGAGCAACTCACCCTCTCTCCAGGGCCTTCCAACAACTCATCAGTCAATATGATCTATATGACCCCTGGAGAGTGACTCACCCACAAGACAGGGAGTATACCTTCTATTCCCCCCCACAAAGATCATTCACCCACATAGACTACTTCTTTATTAGCACCAGACTGTTGGATAAAAAATCTTATACAAAAATACTACCAGTTTCATGGTTGGATCACGACGCTGTTACCCTATCTATGACCCCACACATTAATTACTACTCCCTTCTCGCGTGGAAGCTCAAAGATTAACTTGTTACGGATCCCCTCATTAAAACAGAGATACAGGAGAAGATAATAGAATTCCTAGCCATCAATGATGATCCTCAGACCCCAATAGAGATACTATGGGCCACTCTTAAGGCCTATCTTAGAGGTTACTTTTTACAATTGACACAGATAAACGCAGTAAACAGGGAGCTCCCCTAGCAACTCTGGTTATACTACTTAGAAAGCTCCGACAAACGTTAAATGTCTCATACTCCAGTTAGGTAACTCAAGAAATTGCTGACATTACCAAACAAATTCTGGAATAAGAGCTTCAAAAGACATACGATACATTAGAGAAATTTAAGAGGATCTTTTATCACCATAGTAACAAAGCCTCCACGCTATTAGCAGCCAAACGCAGACATCGCACAGCACAGGCCAAAATACTGTCGATCAGAAACACAGCAAACAAATCAGTCTATTCCCCTAAGGACATAGGTGCAACATTTCAAGCTTATTATCATTCCCTGTACAATATAAAAGAGAACCCAGGCAGCTCCCCACCTGATACAGATAGCATAAAAACATTTTTAAGCTCTCTACATCTTCCTCTCCTCTCAATAGAGAGCTCCACCATACTGAACAACCCTATTACACAAGAGGAAGTTCTAAAAGTAATCCAGAACTTGAAACTAGAGAAATCTCCAGGTTGATGGGTATACAGCACATTTTTACAAATCTTTCCAATCTGTAGTAGCCCCGATACTATGTAGTTTATTTGCCGAGATTATGGGTACATAAGAGTACTATTAACAGTGAATATCTAGAAGCAATCATCACTACAATTCTGAAACCTGGGAAGCCCCCCGATCAATGTAGTAGCTACCGGCCCATATCACTACTTAATTTAGACACCAAATTATATACTAAAATACTGGCAGATCGACTTTCGATAGTTATTAACCCGCTGATCCACTCAGATCATGTAGGCTTTGTACCACAGAGAGAAAGGCCGGATGCAACCAGGAGAATCCTTAATATTCTCTCAATTATGGAAAGGAGGAATGTCCCATTTCTCATCCTGTCTCTGGACGCCGAAAAGGCCTTTGACAGGGTGGGATGGGAATATCTCTGGCTCACGATGGAAGCCTTCAACCTTCCGGACACCTTTATACGTGCGGTCCGGGCTATTTATACGACACCCACAGCCAGGGTAAAAGGAGTAGGCTTTAGATCCTATACTTTTCAAATCACCAATGGCACTAGGCAGGGCTGCCCACTCTCGCCCTTTCTTTTTGCACTAACAATCGAACCCTTAGCACAACCGATTAGGCTTCATCCCCATATTACAGGAGCACAACTAACAACTAGTGATGTCGCAAACCTAAAAATTTGGGTTCACGAACGTCGAACGCGAACTTCCACAACTGTTCACGAACGGGCGAACCGGGCGAGCCATAGACTTCTATAGGCCGGCGAACTTTAAAATCCACAGGAACTCTTTCTGGCCACAATAGTGATGGAAAAGTTGTTTCAAGGGGACTAACACCTGGACTGTGGCATGCCCGGAGGGGGATCCATGGCAAAACTCCCACGGAAAATTACATAGTTGATGCAGAGTCTGGTTTTAAGCCATAAAGGGCATAAATCACCTAACATTCTTAAATTGTTTGGAATAACGTGCTTTAAAACATCAGTTATGTTGTTGAATCGATCAGGTAGTGTAAGGGTTACGCCCGCTTCACAGTGACAGACCAAACTCCCCGTTTAAAGGGACAGTCTACACCAGAATTTTTTTTTTTTTTTTTTTTAATTTTTATTATAATTTTAAAAAGTTACAAAGTGCAGTGGCAAAATAAACATTGCAAGTAGAAAATTCACATATATCCAAATGCATTTGTCAAGAGTTTACATATATGTTATCAACTCTAAAAGTGGGGGGGGGGGGGGAAGTGATGAGTCTGTTGTGCCCAACTAGGCCGCCTAATCGTCCATTATTTTATATAATGTAATATTGCATTAATCATGCATCTTTCATAAGGAGAGTCCAAAAGAGAGAGAGAAAAAAAAAAAAAAAAAAAAAAAAGAAAAAAAGCAATGTTAACATAGTCTCCTCCCTTCTCACCGCCCCATCCAATCCTGTCCATTTGAACCTCCAATTCGGGGCATATTCACTATATTTGGGTATTAATGATACCTTCTATGTTAGCAGTAAAGTCTCTACCCTGATCTAGAATAAAGTCTTTCCAAGTTTTTAAATATGAGTTATCTTTCTTCCTTTCAAGCCTATAGTCATGAGCTGCTATTATTGCACTATCAGAGAGAAGATTTTTTGCTTCTTTGATTGATGGAGCTCGTGGTTTACACCAGTTGTCAAAAATGAGTTTTCTGAGGTTAAGTATCGCAGTTAGAATGAATCTCTTTTTATTCCCCCATGTAATACAGGGGTTCAATAATATTATAGAATTTATTGAAAGTCTCACTTCAATATTTATCATTTGGGAAAGAAGATAGGCTACTTTATGCCAAAATTGGTTTACTTTCGGGCATTCCCACAGAAGGTGACCCAGATCTGGATCGTTTAAATGGCACTTGATACAAAAAATTTTAACATTACAATTCCACTTAGCTACCCGCCGTGGAGTGAGGTAATCTCTATTGATAATCTTAAACTGTGTTTCTCTTAGATAAGTTGAAGGGGAGATAGCTAGCGCAGTCTTTAAACTGTTCTCTAGTTGATCTATAGGGTCTATCAAACTTACTATCTTTCCCCAATATGCCTTCGCCCGTTCTATATATTTTTCCGTCTCTGCTGATCTTAAAATTTTATATATAGAAGTCATGGAACACTTTTCCATTTTAAGATGATCCATTAATGGGTGGTCTTGGAAGGTCTGAGGAAACAGATACAATAACTTTCGTATATAATCTGTGACTTGCAAAAAGTAGAACATATGTTTCTTCTGTGCTGCCGGAAAGTTATTTTGAAATTCTGTAAATTTATGAAATTTTCTAGTCTTAAAATCATAGAAGTCTGCAATCGAGAGAGCTTTGGAAGGTGACCATAGGCTAAAAGGGTTAGCTGAGTTACCTAGTGGAAAGTGCCAATTTCCTTGAATAGGTAGCCATTTAGAGACCGCTGTGGGATGTCCAAGTAACTTCATGGTATTCCTCCATGCTTTTAAGATATCCTTCAATAAAGGGTGGTTAGCAATTGTATTGCCCAAAATCTTATTTGTTGCATGTAATATAAAGCCCATAGAATAGGGAGCACATATGTGTTCTTCTAAGTACTTATTAGATAGTCTAAATAATTGAAAGAGCCATTCAATTGGAAATCTTATTAATGTTGCTAAATTGTACCATTCCAGGTTTGGAAGTGATAGCCCCCCTCCCAGATATGGTTGATATAGTATCTCCAGTTTTATTCTAGGTTTTCTCCCACTCCAAAGAAAATATCTCAGTGCCCGATTGAAGCGCCATAGGTCCTTTTTTTTTATAAGCAAGGGAAGCATTCTACATGGGTATAAAATTTTTGGGACTATAAACATTTTATAGAGATTAACTTTACCCGAGATTGAAACCGGTAACGCTGCCCAACTTCTTAATTTCGTCATGGTTTCTTGGAGGACTGAAAGAATATTGTCGCAATACCAGTCATCTGGGTTAACAGAGAGTTTCAAGCCTAGATATTCCAAGGCATTAGATTCAATAAATTCAAAGGTTTGCTGTTTATTACTCCTTTTCAACCAAATCCTTTTCAACAGAATTTTTATTGTTTTAAAAGATAGATAATCCCTTTATTACCCATTTCCCAGTTTTGCATAACTAACACATTTATAATAATATACTTTTAACCTCTGTATCCCCTTGTATCTAAGCCTCTGCAAACTGCCCCTTTTTCAGTTCTTTTGACAGACTTGCAGTCTAGCCAATCAGTGCCTGCTCCCAGATAACTTCTCCTGCACAAGCACAGTGTTATCTATATGAAATACGTGAACTAGCACCCTCTAGTGGTGAAAAACTGTTAAAATGCAATCTGAAAGAGGGGGGCTTCAAGGTCTAAGAAATTAGCATATGAACCTCCTAGGTTACGCTTTCAACTAAGAATACCAAGAGAACAAAGCAAAATTGGTGATAAAAGTGAAATGGAAAATTGTTTAAAATTACATGCTCTATCTGAATCATGAAAGTTTATTTTGGCCTAGACTGTCCCTTTAACGCACCGCAAACAACCGCAAACAGTCCATTTGCACAACCGCAAACTCCCCATTTGCACAAGGTTGGATACCAAGCTAGCCATGTCCCGTTCCTTGTCCTCACTGATGTCATTGAAGGTCTCTTCCTCCACCCTGCCACGTACAACACCAAGGGTCCCCGAAAGGTGACAACAAGCCCCCTGGGACGCCTGCTGTATTTGGTCTTCCACCTCCTCAAAGCCACCTTTCTCCTCTGACTCCTCTTCTTCAGACTCCTCTCTCTGCGTTGCCTCTCTCTGCATTATTATAAGGTGTGTTAAGTAGTACTATTCCTATCAGTTTAATCCCTGTTACGTCCACTATCAGGGGACGTGTATATGGCATGGATTTTAGGAACCGGGAGATGGAAAAAGATGCTTGGTCGGTCCTCCTACTTCAAATTTGGGGCACTGCACTTGCAATCTAATGTGCCACCAGATATGAGTGGTGTGTTAAGTAGTTCTATTCTTATCAGTTTAATCCCTGTTACGTCCCCTATCAGGGCACGTGTATATGGCATTGATTTTAGGAACCGGGAGATGGAAAAAGATGATTGGTCGATCCTCCTACTTCAAATTTGGGGCACTGCGCATGCAATCTAATGTGCCACCAGATATGAGTGGTGTGTTAAGTAGTTCTATTCTTATCAGTTTAATCCCTGTTACGTCCCCTATCAGGGGACGTGTATATGGCATCGATTTTAGGAACCGGAAGAGGTAAAAAGATGCTTGGTCGATCCTCCTACTTCAAATTTGGGGCACTGCGCATGCAATCTAATGTACCACCAGATATGAGTGGTGTGTTAAGTAGTTCTATTATTATCAGTTTAATCCCTGTTACGTCCCCTATCAGGGGACGTGTATATGGCATCGATTTTAGGAAAAGGGAGATGGAAAAAGATGCTTGGTCAGTCCTTCTACTTCAAATTTGGGGCACTGCGCGTGCAATCTAATGTGCCACCAGATATGAGTGGTGTGTTAAGTAGTTCTATTCTTATCAGTTTAATCCCTGTTACGTCCCCTATCAGGGGACGTGTATATGGCATCGATTTTAGGAACCGGGAGATGGAAAAAGATTCTTGGTCGGTCCTCCTACTTCAAATTTGGGGCACTGCGCGTGCAATCTAATGTGCCACCAGATAGGAGTGGTGTGTTAAGTAGTACTATTCCTATCAGTTTAATCCCTGTTATGTGCCTTTTTTGGGGGTTGTTTTTTGAAGCCACAGTGCAGCACCAGAGGCCAGAAAAATTAGGCATGTACACATGCCTGAAAAATTAGGTATTGTTGCAGCCGCTGCTGTAGCAGTGGCCAGAAAAATTGATGTTTGTTTCTCAGGCAGAAAGTGTCCTAAAACATTGTGGCTTGAACCCTAGTTGGTGGCGGATAAGTCACGCAAGTCATCCGGCATTCAGAGATCAAATACAGCAGCGTGTGGACCATTTTTAGCCCAAGGCAGCTCATCTCATCAGGCCTTTTTTAGTCGAATGTATCGCCAACTGTCAGTCCCTTTGGGATCCATCCCTCATTCATCTTAATAAAGGTGAGGTAATCTAGACTTTTTTGACCTAGGCGACTTCTCTTCTCAGTGACAATACCTCCTGCTGCACTGAAGGTCCTTTCTGACAGGACACTTGAAGCAGGGCAGGCCAGAAGGGCTGTGGCAATGCGTAGGACTTAAAAAGCTCCACATGTCCTCCATCAACAACACGTCTGTAAAGTGTCCTGTCCTTGCTGGCATGGTGGTGGGAGGAGGAGGATTACTTTCACCTCTTTCCCTGTTAGATTCCCATTGTGCTGTGACATCACCCTTATACGCTGTGTAAAGCATACTTTTTAACTTATTTTGGAACTCCTGTATCCTTTCCGATTTGCGGTAATTTGGTAACATTTCAGGCACTTTATGCTTATACCGGGGGTCTAGTAGCGTGGACACCCAGTACAGGTCGTTCTCCTTCAGCCTTTTTATACAAGGGTCCCTCAACAGGCACGACAGCATGAAAGACCCCATTTGCACAAAGTTGGATGCCAAGCTACTCATGTCCTGTTCCTCGTCCTCAGTGATCTCACTGAAGGTATCTTCTTCCCCCCAGCCATGTACAACACCACAGGTACCAGATAGATGACGACGAGCACCCTGGGATGCCTGTTGTGGTTGGTCTTTCTCCTCCTCCTCCTCCTCCTCAAAGCCACATTCCTCCTCTGACTCCTCTTCCTCACAATCCTCTTTCAGCATTGCCGCAGGTCCAGCAAGTGATGCTGATAAGGCTGTTTCTGGTGTTGATGGTGACCACAACTCTTCCTCTTCCTCTTCAAGCTCATCTACGGCCTGATCCAGCACTCTTCACAGGGCACGCTCCAGGAAGAAAACAAATGGTATGATGTCGCTGATGGTGCCTTCGGTGCGACTGACTAGGTTTGTCACCTCCTCAAAAGGACACATGAGCCTACAGGCATTGCGCATGAGCGTCCAGTAACATGGCAAAAAAAATCCCAGCTCCGCAGAGGCTGTCCTAGCACCCCAGTCATACAAATAGTCGTTAACGGCTTTTTCTTGTTGGATCAGGCGGTTGAACATTAGGAGTGTTGAATTCCAACGTGTTGGGCTGTCGCAAATCAAGCGCCTCACTAGCATGTTGTTTCGCTGCTGGATATCTGAAAAGTGCGCCATGGCCGTGTAGGAACGCCTGAAATGGCCACACACCTTCCTGGCCTGCTTCAGGACATCCTGTAAGCCTGGGTACTTATGCACAAAGCGTTGTACGATCAGATTACACACATGTGTCATGCACGGCACATGTGTCAATTTGCCCAAATTCAATGCCGCCACCAAATTTCTTCCATTGTCACTAACCACTTTGCCGATCTCCAGTTGGTGCGGAGTCAGCCACTGATCCACCTGTGCGTTCAGGGCGGACAGGAGTACTGGTCCGGTGTGACTCTCCGCTTTCAGGCAAGTCAACCCCAAGACAGCGTGACACTGCCGTATCCGGGATGTGGAATAGTACCTGGGGAGCTGGGGGGTGCCGTTGATGTGGAGCAAGATGCAGCAGCAGAAGAGGACTCAGCCGAGGAGGTTATGGAAGAGGATGGAGTAGGAGGAGTAGAGGAGGTGGCAGCAGGCCTGCCTGCAAGTCGTGGCAGTGTCACCAACTCCTCTGCAGAGCCACGGATTTCATGCTTGGCAGCCGTCAGCAGGTTTACCCAATGGCAGTGTAGGTGATATACCTGCCCTGACTAGGCTTTGCAGACCAGGTATCAATGGTCAGATGGACCCTTGCCCCAACACTGTGTGCCAGACATGCCATTACTTCCTTTTGCACAATCGAGTACAGGTTGGGGATTGACTTTTGTGCAAAGAAATTTTGGCCGGGTACCTTCCACTGCGGTGTCCCAATAGCTACAAATTTTTTGAACGCCTCAGACTCCACCAGCTTGTATGGTAAAAGCTGGCGGGCTAAGAGTTCAGTCAAGCCAGCTGTCAGATGCCGGGCAAGGGGGTTACTTTGTGACATTGGCTTCTTACGCTCAAACATGTCCTTGACAGACACCTGACTGTGGGCAGATGAGCAGGAACTGCTCAAGGCGAGACACGGAGTGGTGGATGGTTGAGAGGGGGCAAGGAGGACAGCAGTGGTTGATGTGGCTGAAGATGCTGGACCAGGAGGAGGATGGAGGCTTTGAGTTTGTGTGCTGCTTGTACTCATGTGTTGATCCCATAGGCGTTTGTGATGTGCGATCATGTGCCTTCGCAAAGCAGTTGTACCTAGGTGGATGTTGGACTTCCCACGACTCAATTTCTTTTGGCACAGGTTGCAAATGGCATCACTGTTGTCAGAGGCAGACACACAAAAAAATGCCACACTGCTGAGCTCTGCGATGAGGGCATTCTGGTGGTGGCAACAGCATGCGTTGATTGGCGTGCTGTCTGGCTGACCCCGGGTGCCGATGCATGCTGTCTGACTTTGCCACTAGCTCCTTGCGATGACCTCCCCCTCCTTCCAACTCATCTCCTCCTCCTCACTGTCTCCCCATCTGAACTTTCCCCCTCTTCCTCTTCTCTTCTAGTGGGCACCCACGTGACATCCACGGATGCATCGTCATCATCAACCGCTTCACTTGTATCTGACAAGTCAACAAAGGAAGCAGCAGCGGGTACAACATCATCATCATCACACCGTATGTCCATGTGTGTAATGCTGCCTGACTGAGACATATCCCTGTTATCTACATCCTCTGGCAATAATGGTTGCACATCACTATCACTCATTTCTTCCAACTGATGTGTGAATAACTCCTCTGACAGATCAAGTGAAGCGGCTGTGGTGCTAGTGTTGGTGGTGGCGACATGCGGGCGAGTGGTAACTTGAGAGGTTCCCGAAGATAAGCTGGAAGAGAATGGTGCATCAAGGTTCCGAGCGGAAGCTGTAGAAGATTGGGTGTCCTGTGTTAGCCAGTCAACTATGTCCTCAGAAATGTTCGAGTTCGGGGTACGTGGCCTCTGAACACTGGGCATTATTCTAGGACTAAAGGGAATCACAGCACCACGAACACGACGGACCCTGTGGGGTGGCCTGCCTCTGCCTGTCATTTTTTTTTAGATTAGTGGTACTATGCATGCAAGCTACTGTGACAACAGATATGAGTGGCACTGTGCACTGGCAGAAGTTGGCAGAGTAGACGCTGTAGGCCTGACACAAACGCTTGCAGACAACTAACTGCTATTCAATCTATTACAGTTAAAATTGTATTTTTTTTTTTAAATGTACACTACTGTTACACCAGATATGAGTTGCACTGGGGTGACACTGTGCCCTGGCATGCAGGCACTGAAACGCACACGTGTGAAGCAAACTGACTGCTATTATTTAACACAGTCAAAAAAGTGTTTTTTTTTTTTTTAAATCTACACTACTGTTACACCAGATATGAGTTGCACTGGGGTGACACTGTGCCCTGGCAGGCAGGCACTGAAACGCACACGTGTGAAGGAAACTGACTACTATTATTTAACAGAGTCAAAAAAGTGTTGTTTTTTTTTAAATCTACACTACTGTTACACCACATATGAGTTGTACTGGGGTGACACTGTGCCCTGGCAGGCAGGCACTTAAACGCACACGTGTGAAGGAAACTGACTGCTATTATTTCACACTCAAAAAAGTGTTGTTTTTTTTAAATGTACACTACTGTTACACCAGATATGAGTTGCACTGGGGTGACACTGTGCCCTGGCAGGCAGGCACTGAAACGCACACGTGTGAAGGAAACTGACTGCTATTATTTAACACAGTCAAAAAAGTGTTTTTTTTTTTTAAATCTACACTACTGTTACACCACATATGAGTTGCACTGGGGTGACACTGTGCCCTGGCAGGCAGGCACTTAAACGCACACGTGTGAAGGAAACTGACTGCTATTATTTAACACAGTCAAAAAAGTGTTGTTTTTTTTAAATCTACACTACTGTTACACCACATATGAGTTGTACTGGGGTGACACTGTGCCCTGGCAGGCAGGCACTTAAACTCACACGTGTGAAGGAAACTGACTGCTATTATTTCACAGCCAAAAAAGTGTTGTTTTTTTTAAATGTACACTACTGTTACACCAGATATGAATGGTGGCACTGGGCAAGTGGGCACAGTTTACGCTGTGAGCCTGACACACACGCTGGCAGGCAGGCAACTGCAATTAGATTACACAGGAAAAAAAAAAAGCAGATTTTCTAGCCCTAAAAAGGGCTTTTTGGGGTGCTGTCCTTACAGCAGAGATCAGATGAGTCCTTCAGGACTGTAGTGGACACTGAATAGACTAGCCTAGCTATAGATTTCCCTATTCAATCAGCAGCAGCTACACTGTCCCTCCTCTCACTAACAATGCAGCTTCCGAATGAATCTAAAATGGATGCTGTCCAGGAGGTAGGAGGGTCTGGGAGGGAGGGTCTGCTGCTGATTGGCTGGAATGTGCCTGCTGACTGTGAGGTACAGGGTCAAAGTATTACTCAATGATGACGAATAGGGGGCGGATCGAACATTGCATATGTTCGCTAGTTATGTTGTGAACTGAAAATTTTCCATTTGCGAACGGCGAACGAGAACCTCTGCAACTGTTCGCAAACGGGCGAACAGAGCGAACCGCCATTGACTTCAATAGGCAGGCGAATTTTAAAACCCACAGGGACTCTTTCTGGCCACGATAGTGATGGAAAAGTTGTTTCAAGGGTACTAACACCTGGACTGTGGCATGCCGGATGGGGTTCCATGGCAAAACTCCCACGTAAAATTTCATAGTTGATGCAGAGTCTGGTTTTAATCCATAAAGGGCATAAATCACCTAACATTCCTAAATTGTTTGGAATAACGTGCTTTAAAACATCAGGTATGATGTTGTATCGATCAGTTAGTGTAAGGGTTACGCCCGCTTCACAGTGACAGATCAAACTCCCCGTTTAACGCACCGCAAACAACCGCAAACAGTCCATTTGCACAACCACGAGATAGATAGATTTGATAGATAGATAGATAGATAGATAGATACATAGATTAGATAGATAGATCAATAGATGCAATATACATTTGATAGATACGATAGATAGATAGATTTGATAGATAAATAGATAGATTTGATAGATATATAATTTCCCAGACAGAGAATTACAAGACGTGTGGCCTGGGACCTATGGTAAGGTTCCCAGAGGCAGTTGCGGTGCCAGGGGACGTGTATATAGCATGGATTTTAGGAACTGGGAGATGTAAAAAGATGCTTGGTCGGTCCTCCTACTTCAAATTTGGGGCACTGCAGTGCAATCTACTGTGCCACCAGATATGAGTGGTGTGTTAAGTAGTACTATTCTGATCAGTTTAATACCTGTTACGCCCCCTATCAGGGGACGTGTATATGGCATGGATTTTAGGAACCGGGAGATGGAAAAAGATGCTTGGTCGGTGCTACTACTTCAAATTTGGGGCACTGCGCGTGCAATCGTGGCCAGACTTTTAGCCGACGGACATTTGGCTGACGGACATTTGGTGAAACACAGGTGGCTGTCACAAAACAGTCCGGCCACGAGATAGATAGATTTGATAGATAGATACATAGATTAGATAGATAGATCAATAGATGCAATATACATTTGATAGATACGATAGATAGATAGATTTGATAGATAAATAGATAGATTTGATAGATAGATAATTTCCCAGACAGAGAATTACAAGACGTGCGGTCTGTGACCCATGGTAAGGTTCCCAGAGGCAGTTGTGGCGCCAGGGGACGTGTATATGGCATGGATTTTAGGAACCGGGAGATGGAAAAAGATGCTTGGTTGGTCTTCCTACTTCAAATTTGAGGCACTGCACGTGCGATCTACTGTGCCACCAGATATGAGTGGTGTGTTAAGTAGTACTATTCTGATCAGTTTAATACCTGTTACGCCCCCTATCAGGGGACGTGTATATGGCATGGATTTTAGGAACCGGGAGATGGAAAAAGATGCTTGGTCGGTGCTACTACTTCAAATTTGGGGCACTGTGCGTGCAATCGTGGCCAGACTTTTAGCCGACGGACATTTGGCCGACGGACATTTGGCCGAAACACAGGTGGCTGTCACAAAACAGTCCGGCCACGAGATAGATAGATTTGATAGATAGATACATAGATTAGATAGATAGATCAATATATGCAATATACATTTGATAGATACGATAGATAGATAGATTTGATAGATAAATAGATAGATTTCATAGATAGATAATTTCCCAGACAGAGAATTACAAGACGTGCGGTCTGGGACCTATGGTAAGGTTCCCAGAGGCAGTTGCGGCGCCAGGGGACGTGTATATGGCATGGATTTTAGGAACTGGGAGATGGAAAAAGATGCTTGGTCGGTCCTCCTACTTCAAATTTGGGTCACTGTGCGTGCAATCTACTGTGCCACCAGATATGAGTGGTGTGTTAAGTAGTACTATTCTGATCAGTTTAATAATTGTTACGCCCCCTATCAGGGGACGTGTATATGGCATGGATTTTAGGAACCGGGAGATGGAAAAAGATGCTTGGTCGGTGCTACTACTTCAAATTTGGGGCACTGCGCGTGCAATCGTGGCCGGACTTTTAGCCGACGGACATTTGGCCGACGGACATTTGGCCGAAACACAGGTGGCTGTCACAAAACAGTCCGGCCATGAGATAGATAGATTTGATAGATAGATACATAGATTAGATAGATAGATAGATCAATAGATGCAACATACATTTGATAGATACGATAGATTTGATAGATAAATAGATAGATTTGATAGATAGATCATTTCCCAGACAGAGAATTACAAGACGTGCGGTCTGGGACCTATGGTAAGGTTCACAGAGGCAGTTGAGGCGCCAGGGGACGTGTATATGGCATGGATTTTAGGAACTGGGAGATGGAAATAGATGCTTGGTCGGTCCTCCTACTTCAAATTTGGGGCACTGCGCGTGCAACCTACTGTGCCACCAGATATGAGTGGTGTGTTAAGTATTACTATTCTGATCAGTTTAATACCTGTTACGCCCCCTATCAGGGGACGTGTATATGGCATGGATTTTAGGAACCGGAAGATGGAAAAAGATGCTTGGTCGATCCTCCTACTTCAAATTTGGGGCACTGCGCGTGCAATCGTGGCCGGACTTTTAGCCGACGGACATTTGGCCGAAACACAAGTGGCTGTCACAAAAAGTCCGGCCACGAGATAGATAGATTTGATAGATTGATAGATAGATAGATAGATAGATACATAGATTAGATAGATAGATCAATAGATGCAATATACATTTGATAGATACGATAGATAGATAGATAAATAGATAGATAGATTTGATAGATAAATAGATAGATTTGATAGATAGATAATTTCCCAGACAGAGAATTACAAGACGTGCGGTCTGGGACCCATGGTAAGGTTCCCAGAGGCAGTTGCGGCGCCAGGGGATGTGTATATGGCATGGATTTTAGGAACCGGGAGATGGAAAAAGATGCTTGGTCGGTCCTCCTACTTCAAATTTGGGTCACTGCACGTGCAATCTACTGTGCCACCAGATATGAGTGGTGTGTTAAGTAGTACTATTCTGATCAGTTTAATACCTGTTACGCCTCCTATCAGGGGACGTGTATATGGCATGGATTTTAGGAACCGGGAGATGGAAAAAGATGCTTGGTTGGTCCTCCTACTTCAAATTTTTGGCACTGCGCGTGCAATTGTGGCCAGACTTTTAGCCGACGGACATTTGGCCGATGGACATTTGGCCGAAACACAAGTGGCTGTCACAAAACAGTCCAGCCACGAGATAGATAGATTTGATAGATAGATAGATAGATAGATAGATAGATAGATAGATAGATACATAGATTAGATAGATAGATCAATAGATGCAATATACATTTGATAGATATGATAGATAGATAGAATTGATAGATAAATAGATAGATTTGATAGATAGATCATTTCCCAGACAGAGAATTACAAGACGTGCAGTCTGGAACCCATGATAAGGTTCCCAGAGGCAGTTGCGGCGCCAGGGGACGTGTATATGGCATGGATTTTAGGAACCGGGAGATGGAAAAAGATGCTTGGTCGGTCCTCCTACTTCAAATTTGGGACACTGCGCGTGCAATCTAATGTGCCACCAGACAGGAGTGGTGTGTTAAGTAGTACTATTCCTATCAGTTTAATCCCTGTTACGTGTCTTTTTTTTGGTATGGTTTTTGAAGCCACAGTGCAGCACCAGAGGCCAGAAAAATTAGGCATGTACACAAATTGATGTTTGTTTCCCAGGCAGAAAGTGCCCTAAAACATTGCGACTTGAACCCTAGTTGGTGGCGGATAAGTCACGCAAGTCATCCGGCAACTGCAATTAGATTACCCAAGCAGACTGATGTTTCACAGTCAAAAAAGTTTTTTTTTTTTAAATTTACACTACTGTTACACCAGATATGAGTGGTGACACTGGGCAAGTGGGCACAGTATACGCTGTGAGTCTGGCACACACGCTGGCAGGCAACTGCAATTAGATTAAACTAGCAGACTGATGTTTCGCAGTCAAAAAAGTTTTTTTTTTTTAATTTACACTACTGTTACACCAGGTATGAGTGGTGGCACTGGGCAAGTGGGCACAGTATACGCTGTGAGCCTGGCACACACGCTGGCAGGCAACTGCAATTAGATTACACTAGCAGACTGATGTTTCACAGTCAAAAAAGTTTTTTTTTTAAATTTACACTACTGTTACACCAGATATGAGTGGTGGCACTGGGCAAGTGGGCCTGGCACACACGCCGGCAGGCAGGCAACTGCAATTAGATTACACAAGCAGACTGATGTTTCACAGTCAAAAAAGTTTTTTTTTTTTTAAATTTACACTACTGTTACAACAGATATGAGTGGTGGCACTGGGCAAGTGGGCCTGGCACACACGCTGGCAGGCAGGCAACTGCAATTAGATTACACAAGCAGACTGATGTTTCACAGTCAAAAAAGTTTTGATTTTTTTAATTTACACTACTGTTACACCAGATATGAGTGGTGGCACTGGGCAAGTGGGCCTGGCACACACGCTGGCAGGCAGGCAACTGCAATTAGATTACACTAGCAGACTGATGTTTCACAGTCAAAAAAGTTAATTTTTTTTAATTTACACTACTGTTACACCAGATATGAGTGGTGGCACTGGGCAAGTGGGCCTGGCACACACGCCGGCAGGCAGGCAACTGCAATTAGATTACACAAGCAGACTGATGTTTCACAGTCAAAAAAGTTTTTTTTTTTTAAATTTACACTACTGTTACAACAGATATGAGTGGTGGCACTGGGCAAGTGGGCACAGTATACGCTGTGAGCCTGGCACACACACTGGCAGGCAACTGCAATTAGATTACACTAGCAGACTGATGTTTCACAGTCAAAAAAGTTTTTTTTTTTAAATTTACACTACTGTTACACCAGATATGAGTGGTTGCAATGGGCAAGTGGGCACAGCATACGCTGTGAGCCTGGCACACACGCTGGCAGGCAGGCAACTGCAATTAGATTACACTAGCAGACTGATGTTTCACAGTCAAAAAAGTTTTTTTTTTTTTAAATTTACATTACTGTTACACCAGATATGAGTGGTGGCACTGGGCAAGTAGCTTGGCAGGCAAGCAACTGCAATTAGATTACACAGGAAAAAAAATAAAAAAAATAAAAATGATGTTCTAGTCCTAAAAAGGTTTTTTTGGGGTGCTGTCCTTATAGCAGAGATCAGATGAGTCCTTCAGGAATGTAGTGGACACTGAATACACTAGCCTAGCTATCAATTTCCCTATAAAATCACCAGCAGCTACACTGTCCCTCCTCTCACTAACAATGCAGCTTCCGAATGAATCTAAAATGACTGCTGTCCAGGAGCTGGGAGGTTCTGGGAGGGAGTGTCTGCTGCTGATTGGCTGGAATGTGTCTGCAGACTGTGAGATACAGGGTCAAAGTTTACTCAATGATGACGAATAGGGGGCGGATCGAACATCGCATATGTTCGCCCGCCGCGGCGAACTCGAACATGCTATGTTTGCCGGGAACTATTCGCCAGCGAACAATTCGCAACATCACTAATGTTCGCCTGCCGAGGCGAACGCGAACATGCTATGTTCGCCGGGAACTATTCGGCGGCGAACTATTAACTACATCACTACTAACAACGTCATCTCACTGCATCTCCTTGTATGCAGATGATATAACTCTATTCCTCACCTCACCAACTACCTCTCTTCCAGCTGTATTCAAGCTTATTAAAGAATCTGGCCGCTTATCCTACTACAAATTGAATATTAATAAAACGGAAGCCCTATACTTAAACATTCCTCCTCAAGAGCTTCTTCTCCTACAAAAAATGTACCGTTTTCAATGGAATCCTCAGACAATTAAAGTATTAGGCACATACTTAAGTACCGACAGGGAACTTACAATAACTAAAAACTACACCGATAGGCTCTCAGAGTTTCGGAATATTCTTCTCACTTGGTAATTCAAAGAAATTTTATGGACGGGAAGAATATCAGCCATAAAAATTTTGTTCATACCCAAACTCACTTATTTATTTAGGTGCATACCAAATAACATCCCCAGACCCCTACTAAATAGACTACAGATCCTCATAACAATCTACATATGGAAAGACCACAGACCTCGGACTTCTAGAACCACATTACAGAGACCAACTTCGCACAGGGGCTTAGCTCTACCCAATATTATTCTGTATTACACTCCGGCCAGATTGTCACACATACTCAGCTGATCAATCACAGCTGATTGTCCCCATTGGGTCGATACTGAATCAACTGCCCTACCATCAGGGCTCACACTACCTGACTTACCATAGATCCCCACCCACTACAGGGAAAGACTAGATAACTTACCACCAATTATACTAGATGCCCTAAAATTTTGGGAACACATTAGACATAACCCAGATCTCGCAATCTTTCTCCTCATGGCCACAAAATTGGCTATTGCCTGATTATGGAAAAATGAAGACCCTCCTCCTACACCACAGGTCCTCTCTATTGTGCACTATATCAAACAGATGGAACTATATTCCCATAGATCCTTGGACAAAACTGCCTTTTATTATGAGGTCTGGTACCCTTGGATGGAAACCTACTCAGACTAGAATGAACTCTTCCATCACAATTTCTGCTTATTGTCTGTCTATTTCTCCCTTCCCAAACCCCCCCTTTTTTTCTCCCTCTTCCCCCTCATCCCATTAGTTGTTCCCTACCCTCTCCCCTTCTCCCCCCTATCACCAGTTATGGACGCAACTACTCACCAGACATTTACTCTGTTCATCCTTCACCTTTTCTCCCCTTAATTACCTACTGCCTGATTCAGCGGCTTATAGCACTTACAGCTTTCAATTTTTACTGGATACAAAAGAACCATTGAGATATTGGGTTCTATCATATAAACCAACCAAGACTGTTAATCTGCATTAATAATTGTACGTCTGTACCCTATATATTATGTAATTCCTTGGTAACGTATTGATGTATAGCTGAACCAAATTCTCAATAAAAATGATTTTTTCAAAATAAAAAAAAAGAAAGATATTTTACCTCAAAATGTCCTAAGTATTCACTGCCCATTGTAAAGGTCTATAAGACGAAAATCAGTATGCCTGTCCTGGGACCTGCAAGGGAGAGAGCCTCATGCACACTTATGTTATTTCCCTATTTATTTTAAGGAAGTTTAGTATGAAATCTCATGAGAGTTAAAGGGACATTATACACTCGATTTTTCTTTGCATAAATGTTTTGTAGATGATCCATTTATATAGCCCATACAGATTTTTTTAATTTTTTTATAGTCTTGCTTATTTTTAAATAACTTTGCTCTGATTTTCAGACTCCTAACCAAGCCCCAAAGTTTTAGAAAAATACTGAGGTATACCTACTCCAGCAAGGGGGGAGTATCTGTTATTTCCCAGTTAAAGTGGGTGTTCTAGCTATATATTTAATAGTGCTAAACTGGGAGCTTCTAAGTAAGTTTTTAAACGATTTTATACTGGATTTTTATATCAGTATATGTGCATATTATTTTTTATAGTAGTGTCTATTACATGCAGTTATATGAAAATTGGTGTATACTGTCCCTTTACGTGAAAGCTCATGAGATCATGATAGCACTGCTGATGCTGATTGGCTGCTCTTATTTTCTTCTTTTTTTACCTTCAGCTGGACAGCAGCTGAAGTATAACTTTTACACAGCACTTACTCTGCTGACCTGAGGAAATTGTTAGGTAAAATATCTTCCTTTTTTACATAGAGATGATCAGGTGATATTTTCTTGTCAGCTTTTTACAGTTATGCTGCATCACTTTCAAATGATTTAGCATATGAGTATTATGTCCCTTTAAAGATGGTCAAGAAACCTATTTTGGACTACTTGAGATGGATTAACCCTTGTGTGCTTAAAAGGACAGTTTGGGAAAAAATCTGGTAAATATTATAATCTCCTCTATTCTTTATGCAAACTGCCATAGCTGCCAATAAAATAAACACAAGCCTATGAGGCAAACAAAGCCTTTCTTAGCTTCATACAATTACTACCTTGTTTCATACGGAGAGCATCTATAAATATATGTAGTATGATCTCTCTGTAAGACACAAATAAGTATCTCCAATGTGGTCCCAGATGGAGCATAGGAAAGAAATACAGGGAGTGCAGAATTATTAGGCAAATGAGTATTTTGACCACATCATCCTCTTTATGCATGTTGTCTTACTCCAAGCTGTATAGGCTCGAAAGCCTACTACCAATTAAGCATATTAGGTGATGTGCATCTCTGTAATGAGAAGGGGTGTGGTCTAATGACATCAACACCCTATATCAGGTGTGCATAATTATTAGGCAACTTCCTTTCCTTTGGCAAAATGGGTCAAAAGAAGGACTTGACAGGCTCAGAAAAGTCAAAAATAGTGAGATATCTTGCAGAGGGATGCAGCACTCTTAAAATTGCAAAGCTTCTGAAGCGTGATCATCGAACAATCAAGCGTTTCATTCAAAATAGTCAACAGGGTCGCAAGAAGCGTGTGGAAAAACCAAGGCGCAAAATAACTGCCCATGAACTGAGAAAAGTCAAGCGTGCAGCTGCCAAGATGCCACTTGCCACCAGTTTGGCCATATTTCAGAGCTGCAACATCACTGGAGTGCCCAAAAGCACAAGGTGTGCAATACTCAGAGACATGGCCAAGGTAAGAAAGGCTGAAAGACGACCACCACTGAACAAGACACACAAGCTGAAATGTCAAGACTGGGCCAAGAAATATCTCAAGACTGATTTTTCTAAGGTTTTATGGACTGATAAAATGAGAGTGAGTCTTGATGGGCCAGATGGATGGGCCCGTGGCTGGATTGGTAAAGGGCAGAGAGCTCCAGTCCGACTCAGACGCCAGCAAGGTGGAGGTGGAGTACTGGTTTGGGCTGGCATCATCAAAGATGAGCTTGTGGGGCCTTTTCGGGTTGAGGATGGAGTCAAGCTCAACTCCCAGTCCTACTGCCAGTTTCTGGAAGACACCTTCTTCAAGCAGTGGTACAGGAAGAAGTCTGCATCCTTCAAGAAAAACATGATTTTCATGCAGGACAATGCTCCATCACACGCGTCCAAGTACTCCACAGCGTGGCTGGCAAGAAAGGGTATAAAAGAAGAAAATCTAATGACATGGCCTCCTTGTTCACCTGATCTGAACCCCATTGAGAACCTGTGGTCCATCATCAAATGTGAGATTTACAAGGAGGGAAAACAGTACACCTCTCTGAACAGTGTCTGGGAGGCTGTGGTTGCTGCTGCACGCAATGTTGATGGTGAACAGATCAAAACACTGACAGAATCCATGGATGGCAGGCTTTTGAGTGTCCTTGCAAAGAAAGGTGGCTATATTGGTCACTGATTTGTTTTTGTTTTGTTTTTGAATGTCAGAAATGTATATTTGTGAATGTTGAGATGTTATATTGGTTCCACTGGTAAAAATAAATAATTTAAATGGGTATATATTTTTTTTTTTGTTAAGTTGCCTAATAATTATGCACAGTAATAGTCACCTGCACACACAGATATCCCCCTAAAATAGCTATAACTAAAAACAAACTAAAAACTACTTCCAAAACTATTCAGCTTTGATATTAATGAGTTTTTTGGGTTCATTGAGAACATGGTTGTTCAATAATAAAATTAATCCTCAAAAATACAACTTGCCTAATAATTCTGCACTCCCTGTAGAATTAGACAGACATGATTTTGGAAACATCACAGTAAAGAATAAAGTGAGAAAGACTTTATTTTATAGCAATAGGCCATATATGGTGAAAGCAGGTTTTCTGCAACAGCTCTGTATTGCATTCAACATTTATTTCCATTAGATTTGACTGAAGCTAAATAAAGTGTCAAAGCTACAATTTTCCCTCTAACCTTCACGGATCATGAAGCTTATTCTCAAACATATGTCTTCATTTCATCTCTGTTGACTCCTAGTTAGTCAGCATTATAATATCAGTAGCTGTAAGATATGATTAGAACAACTGTGTTATATATACAATATCTCACAAAACTGAGTACACCCCTCATATTTTTGTAAATATTTTATTATATCTTTTCATGTGACAACACTGAAGAAATTACACTGTATAACAGTATAAATTTGCTGTCCCCTCAAAATAACTCAACACACAGCCATTAATGTCTAAACCGTAGGCAACAAAAGTGAGTACACCCCTACGTGGAAATGTCCAAATTGGCCCCAAAGTGTCAATATTTTGTGTGGCCACCATTATTTTTCAGCACTGCCTTAACCCTCTTAGGCATGGAGTACACCAGAACTTCACAGGTTGCCACTGGAGTCCTCTTCCACTCCTCCATAACTACATTACAAAGCTGGTGGATGTTAGAGACCTTGCGCTCCCCCACATTCCGTTTGAGGATGCCCCACAGATATTAAATAGGGTTTACGTATGGAGACATGCTTGGCCAGTCCATCACCTTTACCCTCAGCTTCTTCAGCAAGGCAGTGGTTGTCTTGAAGGTGTTTTTGGGGTTGTTATCATGTTGGAATACTGCCCTGCGTCCCAGTCTCAAAAAGGGAGGGGATCATGCTCTGCTTCAGTATGCCACAGTACATGTTGGCATTCATGGTTCCCTCAATAAACTGTAGCTCCCCAGTGCCACAGCACTCATGCAGGCCCAGACCATGGCACTCCCACCACCATGCTTGACTGTAGGCAAGACACACATGTCTTTGTACTCCTCACCTGGTTGCCACCACACACGCTTGACACCCTCTGAACCAAATAAGTTTATCTTGGTCTCATCAGACCACAGGACATGGTTCCAGTAATCCATGTCCTTAGACTGCTTGTCTTCAGAAAACTGTTTGCGGGCTTTCTTGTGCATCATCTTTAAAAGAGGCTTCCTTCTGGGATGACAGCTATGCAGACCAATTTGATGCAGTGTGTGTTGTATGGTCTGAGCACTGACAGGCAGACCCCCCACCCATTCAACCCCTGCAGCAATACTGGCAGTACTCATACCTCTAATTCCCAAAGACAACCTCTGGATATGACGCTGAGCATGTGCACTCAACTTCTTTGGTTGACCATGATGAGGCCTGTTCTGAATGGAACCTGTCCTGTGAAACCGCTGTATGGTGCTGCAGCTCAGTTTCAGGGTCTTGGCAATCTTCTTATAGCCTAGGCCATCTTTATGTAGATATCAGGTTCCTTGCTTATTTGAATCACAACTGCAGAGTTAAAATAAATTATATATGTTTCACAACTGGAGTACAGGCTATTATATCATCATAGACTGTATTTACTCAGAGTGATTTTTATAAGGAAATGCAAGAAGACTTTATATGGTTTTATATTGCTGTAATACCATATAAGTAATATGAGACTGAATATAAGTAATATTATTAATAACAACTTATGACATTTATATAGTTCAAGCCCATATAGGAGAGATAAAGTTCATTGTAATAACCACTGAAGCGTGAGAGACATGAGATAGACAACTGGGCGTAACCTGTTGCGAGACACAGCACACTGAATAGTGTTTGCAGCGTTGATATCTGAACACAGAGCGGAGAGTGTATTGAGAGCAGTGACACGCTGTTATGTAAAGCTGTGTGACGTCACATAAAGTCCGTTACTGTCCGGTATGGAAATGAATCAAAGTATGGTTATAACAATATCATGAAACAAACGTTGCAAATGTTAGAAGTATTTCTGAGACTGTGACTTCAGTTTAGAAATGTTCAAGAGAAAAATAACATTTGATATTAGCCGTTAGATTAGGCTTCCAAGGAAAAAATAGCAGTGATACAAATACCGTAGCGGTAGAAAGTAGAATCCTTTTGTTGGTAACAAAGTAGCAATTCCTGTAGAGATGTTAAGTTGAATTAGGTTGTTACTTCCAGGAGTAATACTTTTCAGGATGAAATGTAACTAGTTGTTATCAGTCCTTTATGAGACCAAACTGCAGCTGGTATTTGTAATCCATAAGTTGAAGTAGTAAAAGTAAATTTTCTCTTTATATGAATTTAGCTTATAAGAAACAGAGCACTGACTTTAGCAAACAATACTCAATAACTAAGCATTTGTTTGGGGCGTGGTGATGCCTTAAGTACAGGTGAGGGAGGTGAGTTGAAGCAAAAGGTAAAAGCAGGACTGGAATCCTTACATATCCCCCCCCTCAAGCAAGCCGACCACGGGTTGGAATTTGGGTCTACTTGGATAGCGTCTATGGAAACAAGCTATAAGCTTCGGAGCATTGATGTGTGCATGAGGTTCCCAAGTGTCATCCTCTGGGGCGAACCCCTTCCAACGGACCAGATACTGTAACTCTCCATTATAATGTCTTGAGTCCAAGAGATCATAAACTTCATAGACATCAGTGCCTAATTGTATAGGAGAAGGGGGTAAAAGAGGTGCATCAGGCTTATCTCCTAAGTAGGGTTTCAATAATGATACATGGAAAGTTGGGTGGATGGGTAAAGATTCAGGTAGGTCAAGCCGGACGGCATTTTCATTGATGATGTGTAGAATTTTGAATGGGCCAAGGAACAACCCAGCCAATTTTTTACTTGGTAAGTGCATTTTAATATTTTTGGAAGATAACCAAACATAGTCCCCAATGGAATATTTCGGAGAAGCTCTACGTCGTAGATCATAAAAAAATTTCTGAGAAGCCTGAGCATGTTTGATGTTATCACGTAAGTGTAAGAAATTTTCAGCTATGTTTTGTGTTAACACATCGACAGATGGTGAATCATGTGTAGAAGTCGTTGAAATAGTGAATCTTGGGTTAAATCCATAGTTGGCAAAAAAGGGAGAGTAATTTGTAGTGCTGTTGATGGTATTATTATAGGCAAATTCAGCCATAGAGAGGAAAGAAGTCCATTTATTTTGATGATATGAGCAATAGCAACAAAGGTATTGCTCAAGCCACTGATTGAGTCTCTCCGTTTGGCCGTTTGTCTGTGGGTGAAAAGCAGTGCTTAATCTTTGATCAATTTGAAGTGCTTTAGTGAGTGCTTTCCAGAAGCGTGAAGTGAACTGGGTTCCTCTATCAGTAGTTAAAATAGAGGGTAACCCATGGTATCGCACAATGTGGTTTAGAAATAGGTATGCTGTTTCAATGGAAGTGGGTAACTTGTGATAAGGAATGAAATGTGCCATTTTAGTAAAATGATCTGTAACAACTAAAATGGTAGTTTGTCCTGAACTAGGTGGAAAAACAATCCCAAATGAGACCAAGGAGATTCTGGTACTTCCAAAGGAATCAAATACCCGTATGGCGGTCTTCTTTCTGGTTTCGATACTGTACAAGTTGTACAATGTTGTATATATTCTTTTATACTGGTTTTCATCGATGGCCACCAATAACTTCTGGCGATAAGCTCATAAGTACGTTTGATACCTGGATGACCGATTAGTGGAGGGTCATGATGTTCTTTGATTATTTTCTGTCTGAAACGTTCTGGAATATATAGTCTAGAACCATGGAAGTAAAAACCATTCTGGAGGCTTAGACTATCTAATAGGGTTTGGTCTTCTGATGATAGATCAGATTGGTATTCCTTATCCTGTTGAGATAGGATAGCAAGGAAACGAGTATGAGGAAGAATGGTAGTAGGAGAGTCTTCTTGTACAGGTCTTGAATCTCGTCGAGAGAGTGCATCTGCCTTCCCATTTTTTGATCCCGGCCTATACATGATTTGAACATTGAAATTACTAAAGTAGAGACTCCATCTCACTTGACGTCCAGATAAAGTTTTGTTGTTTTGTAGATATTCCAAATTCCGGTGATCTGTGTAAATCACTATAGGTAGAGAGGTACCTTCAAGAAGATGTCTCCAGAATTCAAAGGCTCTTTTAATGGCTAACAGTTCCTTGTCCCCAATGGAATAGTTGATCTCTGCTGAAGTCATAATTTTCGAATAGAACCCAACTGGGTGTAGAGGTTCTTTAGGAGACTGTCTTTGAGAGAGGACAGCGCCAAGAGCATAATCTGAAGAGTCCACCTCTAGGATATATTGAAGGTTTGGATCAAGGTATTTCAGAATGGGAGCAGATGAAAAAGAATTCTTCAGAAAGCTGAAAGCATCATTCTGTTCTTTGGTCCACTGGAAAGTGCAGTTTGCACTAGTTAATTTAGTCAGAGGTTTCGCTATTTTTGAGAAATTGCGAATGAACTTTCTGTAATAGTTACTGAAGCCAAGAAATTTTTGTAGTTCTTTCCTTGTTGAAGGTGTGGGCCAGGATTTTACTGCTTCCACTTTGTTATCTTGCATTTGAATCCCTTTCGGGCTGATGGAGTAGCCCAGGAACTCTATTTTGTTGGTGTGAAAAATGCATTTTTCCAATTTGGCGTAGAGCCGATGGACTTGGAGTCTTGCTAAAACCCAACTAACATGTTTGATATGTTCTTCTAGATTTGTGGAGTAGATTAGAATGTCATCTAGGTAGACAACAACACAGGTGTCTAGAAGATCATGGAAAATGTCATTGATAAAGAACTGGAAAGTTGCAGGTGCGTTGGTTAAGCCAAAGGGCATAACCAGATATTCAAACAACCCATATCTAGTTCTGAAAGCGGTAAGCCACTCATCCCCCTCTCGAATACGTACTAGATTATACGCCCCTCTCAAATCCAATTTAGTAAAAATCTGAGCATGCCTGAGTCTTTCTATGAGTTCAGGAATGAGGGGGAGGGGGTATCGGTTTTTTATGGTGATTTTGTTCAATTGTCTGAAATCAATGATAGGCCGAAGAGATTGGTCTTTGTTCCGCACAAAAAACATTCCTGCACCTGCAGGAGAAACCGAAGGACGGATAAACCCTTTCTTTAAATTTTCATCTAGGTAAGTCTTTAGATGATCCAATTCTGGTTGGCAGAGTGGGTATAGATGTCCAATGGGTGGTGTGGTTCCAGGTTTCAATTCGATAGGGCAGTCGTAGATTCTGTGTGGGGGAAGGGTGTCTGCTTCCTTTTTACTGAAGACCTCAGAGAACTGCTTGTACATTTCTGGTATCAGAGTCTCTGATGTGGAGGATAAACTGTGAAAAAAGGTTCTATGACAAGTCTGTTGACAAAATTCTGAATTTAATTGAACATTTAAAGATTTCCAATTAATATTTGGTTCGTGTAGCTGTAACCAAGCTAGCCCAAGTACTATAGGGAATAATGGAGATGTGATTACATCAAAGGTGAGATGTTCATGATGGGTTTTAATGTGGTAACAGAGAGCGGGATGGTGTGATGTGTAATGGGCCCTGATGATATCTCAGACCCATCAACCACACGAAGGAAAATAGGAGACAACTTTTTGATCAATGGTATTTTATTTTTTGAAACCAGAGAACTGTCGATGTAGTTTCCTTGTGCTCCTGTATCCAAGATGGCTGGAATGGTCACTTGATTATTTGCCCACTGTAGAGAGAGAAGTAAAGAACAATGAAGAGGGTTGTTATGCTTTAACTGGATAGAAAGATTGGTATGGTACTTACTCTTCTTGTTCTGTGGCAAAGAGGGTCAGTCCTTTAGAGTATGAGATGAGGATATATCAGGTTCCTTGCTTATTTGAATCACAACTGCAGAGTTAAAATAAATTATATATGTTTCACAACTGGAGTACAGGCTATTATATCAGCATAGACTGTATTTACTCAGAGTGATTTTTATAAGGAAATGCAAGAAGACTTTATATGGTTTTATATTGCTGTAATACCATATAAGTAATATGAGACTGAATATAAGTAATATTATTAATAACAACTTATGACATTTATATAGTTCAAGCCCATATAGGAGAGATAAAGTTCATTGTAATAACCACTGAAGCGTGAGAGACATGAGATAGACAACTGGGCGTAACCTGTTGCGAGACACAGCACACTGAATAGTGTTTGCAGCGTGGATAACTGAACACAGAGCTGAGAGTGTATTGAGAGCAGTGACACGCTGTTATGTGAAGCTGTGTGACGTCACATAAAGTCCGTTACTGTCCGGTATGGAAATGAATCAAAGTATGGTTATAACAATATCATGAAACAAACATTGCAAATGTTAGAAGTATTTCTGAGACTAAGTCAGTTTAGAAATGTTCAAGAGAAAAATAACATTTGATATTAGCCGTTAGATTAGGCTTCCAAGGAAAAAATAGCAGTGATACAAATACCGTAGCGGTAGAAAGTAGAATCCTTTTGTTGGTGACAAAGTAGCAATTCCTGTAGAGATGTTAAGTTGAATTAGGTTGTTACTTCCAGGAGTAATACTTTTCAGGATGAAATGTAACTAGTTGTTATCAGTCCTTTATGAGACCAAACTGCAGCTGGTATTTGTAATCCATAAGTTGAAGTAGTAAAAGTAAATTTTCTCTTTATATGAATTTAGCTTATAAGAAACAGAGCACTGACTTTAGCAAACAATACTCAATAACTAAGCATTTGTTTGGGGCGTGGTGATGCCTTAAGTACAGGTGAGGGAGGTGAGTTGAAGCAAAAGGTAAAAGCAGGACTGGAATCCTTACAGTAGAGCAACAATTCTTTTTTTCAGATCCTCAGAGAGGTGCCATGTTGAACTTCCAGTGACCAGTATGAGAGAGTGTGAGAGCGATTACACCAAATTTAACATACCTGCTCCCCATTCACACCTGAAACCTTGTAACAGTAAAAAGTCACATGAAACCGGGGAGGGAAAATGGCTAATTGGGCCCAATTTGGACATTTCCACTTAGGAGTGTACTCACTTTTGTTGCCAACGGTTTTGACATTAATGGCTGTGTGTTGAGTTATTTTGAGGGGACAGCAAATTTACACTGTTATACAGGCTGTACACTCACTACTTTACATTATAACAAAGTGTAATTTCTTCAGGCATAGATTTGGAGTTTTGTCTGTAACGACCCGAAAAACTAACGCCGGCTTTTTTCTGGCCGCACCATAAAAATAACTCTGGTATCGAGAGTCCACATAAAGGCTGCGTTAGGCTCCAAAAAAGGAGCGTAGAGCATTTTTAACGCAGCTTCAACTCTCGATACCAGAGTTGCTTACGGACGCGGCCAGCCTCAAAAACGTGCTTGTGCACGATTCTCCCATAGGAAACAATGGGGCTGTTTGAGCTGAAAAAAAACCAAACACCTGCAAAAAAGCCGCGTTCAGCTCCTAACGCAGCCCCATTGTTTGCTATGCGGTAACCCTTCCTACGTCTGCACTTAACACTCTAACATGTACCCCGAGTCTAAACACCCCTAACCTTACACTTATTAACCCCTAATCTGCCGCCCCTGCTTTCGCTGACCCCTGCATATTATTATTAACCCCTAATCTGCCGCTCCGTAAACCGCCGCTACTTACATTATCCCTATGTACCCCTAATCTGCTGCCCTAACATCGCCGACCCCTATATTATATTTATTAACCCCTAATCTGCCCCCCACAACGTCACCTCCACCTGCCTACACTTATTAACCCCTAATCTGCCGACCGGACCTGAGCGCTACTATAATAAAGTTATTAACCCCTAATCCGCCTCACTAACCCTATCATAAATAGTATTAACCCCTAATCTGCCCTCCCTAACATCGCCGACACCTAACTTCAATTATTAACCCCTAATCTGCCGACTGAATCTCGCCGCTATTCTAATAAATGTATTAACCCCTAAAGCTAAGTCTAACCCTAATACTAACACCCCCCTAAGTTAAATATAATTTAAATCTAACGAAATTAATTATCTCTTATTAAATAAATTATTCCTATTTAAAGCTAAATACTTACCTGTAAAATAAATCCTAATATAGCTACAATATAAATTATAATTATATTATAGCTATTTTAGGATTTATATTTATTTTACAGGTAACTTTGTATTTATTTTAACCAGGTACAATAGCTATTAAATAGTTAAGAACTATTTAATAGCTAAAATAGTTAAAATAATTACAAATTTACCTGTAAAAGAAATCCTAACCTAAGTTACAAATAAACCTAACACTAGACTATCAATAAATTAATTAAATAAACTACCTACAATTACCTACAATTAACCTAACACTACACTATCAATAAATTAATTAAATACAATTGATACAAATAAATACAATTAAATAAACTAGCTAAAGTACTAAAGTACAAAAAATAAAAAAGAACTAAGTTACAAAAAATAAAAAAATATTTACAAACATAAGAAAAATATTACAACAATTTTAAACTAATTACACCTACTCTAAGCCCCCTAATAAAATAACAAAGCCCCCCAAAATAAAAAAATGCCCTACCCTATTCTAAATTACTAAAGTTCAAAGCTCTTTTACCTTACCAGCCCTGAACAGGGCCCTTTGCGGGGCATGCCCCAAGAAATTCAGCTCTTTTGCCTGTAAAAAAAACCATACAATACCCCCCCCAACATTACAACCCACCACCCACATACCCCTAATCTAACCCAAACCCCCCTTAAATAAACCTAACACTAAGCCCCTGAAGATCATCCTACCTTGTCTTCACCATACCAGGTTCACCGATCGGTCCAGAAGAGCTCCTCCGATGTCCTGATCCAAGCCCAAGCGGGGGGCTGAAGAGGTCCATGATCTGGCTGAAGTCTTCATCCAAGCGGGCCAGAAGAGGTCTTCCATCCGATTGAAGTCTTCATCCAAGCGGCATCCATCCGGAGCGAAGCGGCAGCATCCTGAAGACCTCCACCGCGGAACATCCATCCTGGCCGACGACTGAACGACGAATGACGGTTCCTTTAAATGACGTCATCCAAGATGGCGTCCCTCGAATTCCGATTGGCTGATAGGATTCTATCAGCCAATCAGAATTAAGGTAGGAATATTCTGATTGGCTGATGGAATCAGCCAATCAGAATCAAGTTCAATCCGATTGGCTGATCCGATCAGCCAATCAGATTGAGCTTGCATTCTATTGGCTGTTCCGATCAGCCAATAGAATGCGAGCTCAATCTGATTGGCTGATCGGATCAGCCAATCGGATTGAACTTGATTCTGATTGGCTGATTCCATCAGCCAATCAGAATATTCCTACCTTAATTCCGATTGGCTGATAGAATCCTATCAGCCAATCGGAATTCGAGGGACGCCGTCTTGGATGACGTCATTTAAAGGAACCGTCATTCGTCGTTCAGTCGTCGGCCAGGATGGATGTTCCGCGGTGGAGGTCTACAGGATGCTGCCGCTTCGCTCCGGATGGATGCCGCTTGGATGAAGACTTCAATCGGATGGAAGACCTCTTCTGGCCCGCTTGGATGAAGACTTCAGCCGGATCATGGACCTCTTCAGCCCCCCGCTTGGGCTTGGATCAGGACATCGGAGGAGCTCTTCTGGACCGATCGGTGAACCTGGTATGGTGAAGACAAGTTAGGATGATCTTCAGGGGCTTAGTGTTAGGTTTATTTAAGGGGGGTTTGGGTTAGATTAGGGGTATGTGGGTGGTGGGTTGTAATGTTGGGGGGGGTATTGTATGTTTTTTTTTACAGGCAAAAGAGCTGAATTTCTTGGGGCATGCCCCGCAAAGGGCCCTGTTCAGGGCTGGTAAGGTAAAAGAGCTTTGAACTTTAGTAATTTAGAATAGGGTAGGGCATTTTTTTATTTTGGGGGGCTTTGTTATTTTATTAGGGGGCTTAGAGTAGGTGTAATTAGTTTAAAATTGTTGTAATATTTTTCTTATGTTTGTAAATATTTTTTTTATTTTTTGTAACTTAGTTCTTTTTTATTTTTTGTACTTTAGCTAGTTTATTTAATTGTATTTATTTGTAGCAATTGTATTTAATTCATTTATTGATAGTGTAGTGTTAGGTTAATTGTAGGCAATTGTAGGTAGTTTATTTAATTAATTTATTGATAGTCTAGTGTTAGGTTTATTTGTAACTTAGGTTAGGATTTCTTTTACAGGTAAATTTGTAATTATTTTAACTATTTTAGCTATTAAATAGTTCTTAACTATTTAATAGCTATTGTACCTGGTTAAAATAAATACAAAGTTACCTGTAAAATAAATATAAATCCTAAAATAGCTATAATATAATTATAATTTATATTGTAGCTATATTAGGATTTATTTTACAGGTAAGTATTTAGCTTTAAATAGGAATAATTTATTTAATAAGAGTTAATTAATTTCGTTAGATTTAAATTATATTTAACTTAGGGGGGTGTTAGTATTAGGGTTAGGCTTAGCTTTAGGGGTTAATACATTTATTAGAATAGCGGCGAGATTCAGTCGGCAGATTAGGGGTTAATAATTGAAGTTAGGTGTCGGCGATGTTAGGGAGGGCAGATTAGGGGTTAATACTATTTATGATAGGGTTAGTGAGGCGGATTAGGGGTTAATAACTTTATTATAGTAGCGCTCAGGTCCGGTCGGCAGATTAGGGGTTAATAAGTGTAGGCAGGTGGAGGCGACATTGTGGGGGGCAGATTAGGGGTTAATAAATATAATATTGGGGTCGGCGGTGTTAGGGCAGCAGATTAGGGGTACATAAGGATAACGTAGGTGGCGGTCGGCAGATTAGGGGTTAAAAAAAAAATTTCGAGTGTCGGCGATGTGGGGGGACCTTGGTTTAGGGGTACATAGGTAGTTTATGGGTGTTAGTGTACTTTAGAGCACAGTAGTTAAGAGCTTTATGAACCGGCGTTAGCCCAGAAAGCTCTTAACTACTGATTTTTTTCCTGCGGCTGGAGTTTTGTCGTTAGATGTCTAACGCTCACTTCAGAAACGACTCTAAATACCGGAGTTATAAAAATCCCATTGAAAAGATAGGATACGCAATTTACGTAAGGGGATCTGCGGTATGGAAAAGTCGCGGCTGGAAAGTGAGCGTTAGACCCTATTTTGAGTGACTCCAAATACCGGCGGTAGCCTAAAACCAGCGTTAGGAGCCTCTAACGCTGGTTTTCACGGCTAACGCCAAACTCTAAATCTAGGCCTCAGTGTTGTCACATGAAAAGATATAATAACATATTTACAAAAATGTGAGGGGTGTACTCACTTTTCTGAGATACTATATATATATATATATATTTAAAAAAAATAAAATATATATATATATATATGTCACATCACTTAAATGTATATTCTATCTTACATGTAGGATAAATGATGTCCTGAGAGAAATAAAAAGTCAATCTCCGAAGTGTTAAAGCTAATAATTTATGTCTTAACTATTATACTAAAGCTTTATTTGCTACACTTGCATAACTGAAAATATTGGTCTAATAGTAGATTGCTTGCAAATGAAACATACATTTGCCAGCTTGTCATATCTCCATATAAGTTTGGAGTTTGGGGATTGCTCTGCAAGCTAGCACCACTATTCCTGGTTTCTATCTGAATTTTAAATAAAATTTCCTGATTGCTTATATTTTTCTATGCACTAATGCATTTGATGGGTATTTCATTAATACAGGGAGTGCAGAATTATTAGGCAAGTTGTATTTTTGAGGATTAATTTTATTATTGAACAACAACCATGTTCTCAATGAACCCAAAAAACTCATTAATATCAAAGCTGAATAGTTTTGGAAGTAGTTTTTAGTTTGTTTTTAGTTATAGCTATTTTAGGGGGATATCTGTGTGTGCAGGTGACTATTACTGTGCATAATTATTAGGCAACTTAACAAAAAACAAATATATACCCATTTCAATTATTTATTTTTACCAGTGAAACCAATATAACATCTCAACATTCACAAATATACATTTCTGACATTCAAAAACAAAACAAAAACAAATCAGTGACCAATATAGCCACCTTTCTTTGCAAGGACACTCAAAAGCCTGCCATCCATGGATTCTGTCAGTGTTTTGATCTGTTCACCATCAACATTGCGTGCAGCAGCAACCACAGCCTCCCAGACACTGTTCAGAGAGGTGTACTGTTTTCCCTCCTTGTAAATCTCACATTTGATGATGGACCACAGGTTCTCAATGGGGTTCAGATCAGGTGAACAAGGAGGCTATGTCATTAGATTTTCTTCTTTTATACCCTTTCTTGCCAGCCACGCTGTGGAGTACTTGGACGCGTGTGATGGAGCATTGTCCTGCATGAAAATCATGTTTTTCTTGAAGGATGCAGACTTCTTCCTGTACCACTGCTTGAAGAAGGTGTCTTCCAGAAACTGGCAGTAGGACTGGGAGTTGAGCTTGACTCCATCCTCAACCCGAAAAGGCCCCACAAGCTCATCTTTGATGATACCAGCCCAAACCAGTACTCCACCTCCACCTTGCTGGCGTCTGAGTCGGACTGGAGCTCTCTGCCCTTTACCAATCCAGCCACGGGCCCATCCATCTGGCCCATCAAGACTCACTCTCATTTCATCAGTCCATAAAACCTTAGAAAAATCAGTCTTGAGATATTTCTTGGCCCAGTCTTGACGTTTCAGCTTGTGTGTCTTGTTCAGTGGTGGTCGTCTTTCAGCCTTTCTTACCTTGGCCATGTCTCTGAGTATTGCACACCTAGTGCTTTTGGGCACTCCAGTGATGTTGCAGCTCTGAAATATGGCCAAACTGGTGGCAAGTGGCATCTTGGCAGCTGCACGCTTGACTTTTCTCAGTTCATGGGCAGTTATTTTGTGCCTTGGTTTTTCCACACGCTTCTTGCGACCCTGTTGACTACTTTGAATGAAACACTTGATTGTTCGATGATCACGCTTCAGAAGCTTTGCAATTTTAAGAGTGCTGCATCCCTCTGCAAGATATCTCACTATTTTTGACTTTTCTGAGCCTGTCAAGTCCTTCTTTTGACCCATTTTGCCAAAGGAAAGGAAGTTGCCTAATAATTATGCACACCTGATATAGGGTGTTGATGTCATTAGACCACACCCCTTCTCATTACAGAGATGCACATAACCTAATATGCTTAATTGGTAGTAGGCTTTCGAGCCTATACAGCTTGGAGTAAGACAACATGCATAAAGAGGATGATGTGGTCAAAATACTCATTTGCCTAATAATTCTGCACTCCCTGTAATCAGAAGTCCAGTTCATAAGAGTTTCCTCAATTACTTGGTTCTGAGTTTTGTAAAGGTGAGTTAACATTTATGAAAATAACATTAAAATATATAATTGTCCTCACAAATGTATTTGCCATAAAATTAAATTTATAAAAACTATTAACATTTTCATTACCTTTTCTATAGTGAACGAAAAATGAAAATATAGGGGTCAATCATAATCTATCTGTTGATTTGTTGCTGGCAGGTTTTCGGCCCAGAAAATGCACTTTTTGTTTCAACCCGATCACATTAATAGGTTTTCAGCTATTTCTCTCAGCCACAACAGCAATTTTTCCTTGATGTTAAAAGCCCTATTTTTAACATGGGGCCAAAATTTATCAGCAATCACAATCCATTTTCCATATACTTTTCAACAGGTGTTCGAGATCATTTTGCACTTATCAATTTTAATACATGAAGGCATGTGGAAAAGTCTGAAAATTACCTTTGTGACATCCTTGCAAGTATTCCAAGACAATTTAAAATAATTCTATTATGTTACACGTGTGCAATACACTATGAAATATCAAAGATGACATTGTAGAGATATATTTGCATAACTGCTCTAAATTCAATACAGCTCTATTTATCACTTTTGTATAGACAGGGGGGTAGTTATCAAGCCGTCTACTTTTCTGGCTTCGCCGGCCCAATACGTCCGCCTAAGCTCGCCTACCTTCGCCGCCGCGGACCTTGAATACGTTCGCCTAAGTTATCAAATAAAGCTGTCAAAAAGCCGCGGGGCGATGAGCAGCGGACTGTGACAGTTATCACTCATCCGATCTCGCTGCCCTTCGGCTTTTTCCCAGCTTTATTGCTAGCCTGTCACTAAGCACTCACACTAAACTACACTGTTCTACCCCCATACCGGCGCCCCCGGAGCCCCCCGCAACTAAATAAAGTTACTAACCCCTAAACCGCCGCTCCTAGACCCCGCCGCAACTCTTATAAATGTATTAACCCCTAAACCGCCGCTCCTAGACCCCGCCGCAAGTCTTATAAATGTATTAACCCCTAAACCGCCGCTCCCGGACACCGCTGCCACCTACAGTATACCTAGTAACCCCTATCCTGCCCCCCCTACACCGTAGCCACCTATAATAAATTTATTAACCCCTAATCTGCCCCCCCTACACCGTCGCCACCTATAATAAATTTATTAACCCCTATCCTGCCCCCCACTACGCCGCCGCCACTGTAATAAAATTATTAACCCCTAAACCTAAGTCTAACCCTAACCCTAACGCCCCCCTAACTTAAATATTAATTAAATAAATCTAAATAAATTAACTCTTATTAACTAAATGAATCCTATTTAAAACTAAATACTTACCTTTAAAATAAACCCTAATATAGCTACAATATAAATAATAATTATATTGTAGCTATCTTAGGATTTATATTTATTTTACAGGCAACTTTCAATTTATTTTAACCATGTCCAATAACTATTAAATAGTTATTAACTATTTAATAGCTTACCTAGCTAAAATAAAGAGAAATGTACCTGTGAAATAAATCCTAACCTAAGTTACAATTACACCTAACACTACACTATACTTTAATAAATTATTCCTATTTAAAAATAAATACTTACCTGTAAAATAAACCCTAAGATAGCTACAATGTAATTAATAATTATATTATAGCTATCTTAGGATTTATATTTATTTTACAGGTAACTTTGTATTTATTTTAGCTAGTTAGAATAGTTATTAAATAGTTATTAACTATTTAATAACTACCTAGCTAAAAGAAATACAAAATTACCTGTAAAATAAATCCTAACCTAAGTTACAATTAAACCTAATACTACACTATCATTAAATTAACTAAATAAACTACATATAAATAACTACAATTAAATACAATTACATAAACTAACTAAAGTACAAAAAATAAAAAAAGCTAAGTTACAAAAAATAGAAAAATAAGTTACAAACATGTTAAAAATCTTACAACAATTTTAAGCTACTTACACCTAATCTAAGCCCCCTAATAAAATAACAAACCCCCCCAAAATAAAAAAAATCCCTACCCTATTCTAAATTAAATACATTTCAAAGCTCTTTTACCTTACCAGCCCTTAAAAGGGCCATTTGTGGGGGCATGCCCCAAAAAGTTCAGCTCTTTTGCCTGTAAAAGAAAAATACAACCCCCCCCAACATTAAAACCCACCACCCACATACCCCTAATCTAACCCAAACCCCCCTTACAAAAACCTAACACTAATCCCCTGAAGATCATCCTACCTTGAGTCGTCTTCACTCAGCCGAGCCACCGATGGAACTGAAGAGGACATCCGGAGCGGAAGAAGTTAATCCTCCAAGCGGCGCTGAAGAAATCTTCCATCCGATGAAGTCATCATCCAGGCGGCGCTGAAGAAGTCTTCGATCCGGGCGATGTCATCTTCCAAGAGGCGCTGAAGAGGTCTTCTATCCGGGCGAAGTCATCTTCCAAGCCGGGTCTTGAATCTTCCTTCCGCCGACCACCTTCTTCACCGACGGACTACGACGAATGATGGCTCCTTTAAGGGACGTCATCCAAGATGGCGTCCCCTCAATTCCGATTGGCTGATAGGATTCTATCAGCCAATCGGAATTAAGGTAGGAAAAATCTGATTGGCTGATGGAATCAGCCAATCAGATTGAGCTCGCATTCTATTGGCTGTTCCGATCAGCCAATAGAATGCGAGCTCAATCTGATTGGCTGATTGGATCAGCCAATCGGATTGAACTTGAATCTGATTGGCTGATTCCATCAGCCAATCAGATTTTCCTACCTTAATTCCGTTTGGCTGATAGAATCCTATCAGCCAATCGGAATTGAGGGGACGCCATCTTGGATGACGTCCCTTAAAGGAGCCGTCATTCGTCGTAGTCCGTCGGTGAAGAAGGTGGTTCCGCGTCGGCGGAAGGAAGATTCAAGACCCGGCTTGGAAGATGACTTCGCCCGGATAGAAGACCTCTTCAGCGCCTCTTTGAAGATGACATCGGCCGGATCGAAGACTTCTTCAGCGCCGCCTGGATGATGACTTCATCGGATGGAAGATTTCTTCAGCGCCGCTTGGAGGATTAACTTCTTCCGCTCCGGATGTCCTCTTCAGTTCCATCGGTGGCTCGGCTGAGTGAAGACGACTCAAGGTAGGATGATCTTCAGGGGATTAGTGTTAGGTTTTTGTAAGGGGGGTTTGGGTTAGATTAGGGGTATGTGGGTGGTGGGTTTTAATGTTGGGGGGGGTTGTATTTTTCTTTTACAGGCAAAAGAGCTGAACTTTTTGGGGCATGCCCCCACAAATGGCCCTTTTAAGGGCTGGTAAGGTAAAAGAGCTTTGAAATGTATTTAATTTAGAATAGGGTAGGGATTTTTTTTATTTTGGGGGGGTTTGTTATTTTATTAGGGGGCTTAGATTAGGTGTAAGTAGCTTAAAATTGTTGTAAGATTTTTAACATGTTTGTAACTTATTTTTTTTTTTTGTAACTTAGCTTTTTTTATTTTTTGTACTTTAGTTAGTTTATGTAATTGTATTTAATTGTAGTTATTTGTATGTAGTTTATTTAGTTAATTTAATGATAGTGTAGTATTAGGTTTAATTGTAACTTAGGTTAGGATTTATTTTACAGGTAATTTTGTATTTCTTTTAGCTAGGTAGTTATTAAATAGTTAATAACTATTTAATAACTATTCTAACTAGCTAAAATAAATACAAAGTTACCTGTAAAATAAATATAAATCCTAAGATAGCTATAATATAATTATTAATTACATTGTAGCTATCTTAGGGTTTATTTTACAGGTAAGTATTTATTTTTAAATAGGAATAATTTAGTTAATAAGAGTTAATTTATTTAGATTTATTTAATTAATATTTAAGTTAGGGGGGCGTTAGGGTTAGGGTTAGACTTAGGTTTAGGGGTTAATAGTTTTATTACAGTGGCGGCGGCGTAGTGGGGGGTATATAAAGTATAAAGTGTAGTGTTAGGTGTAATTGTAACTTAGGTTAGGATTTATTTCACAGGTACATTTCTCTTTATTTTAGCTAGTTAAGCTATTAAATAGTTAATAACTATTTAATAGTTATTGGACATGGTTAAAATAAATTGAAAGTTACCTGTAAAATAAATATAAATCCTAAGATAGCTACAATATAATTATTATTTATATTGTAGCTATATTAGGGTTTATTTTAAAGGTAAGTATTTAGTTTTAAATAGGATTCATTTAGTTAATAAGAGTTAATTTATTTAGATTTATTTAATTAATATTTAAGTTAGGGGGGCGTTAGGGTTAGGGTTAGACTTAGGTTTAGGGGTTAATAGTTTTATTACAGTGGCGGCGGCGTAGTGGGGGGCAGGATAGGGGTTAATAAATTTATTATAGGTGGCGACGGTGTAGGGGGGCAGGATAGGGGTTAATACATTTAATATAGGTTGCGGCGGGTTCAGGGAGCGGCGGTTTAGGGGTTAATACATTTATTATAGTTGCGGTGGGCTCCGGGAGTGGCGGTTTAGGGGTTAATATGTATAGAGTAGCTTGCGGTGGGCTCCGGGAGTGGCGGTTTAGGGGGTAATAAGTTTATTTAGTTGCGGCGGTGTAGGGGGGGTCAGATTAGCGGTGTTTAGACTCGGGGTACATGTTAGGGTGTTAGGTGTAGACAGCTCCCATAGGAATCAATGGGATGTCTGTCAGCAGCGAACTTGTACTTTCGCTATGGTCAGACTCCCATTGATTCCTATGGGATCCGCCGCCTCCAGGCTGGCGCTTTGAAAACCAGGTACGCTGGGCCGTAAAAGTGCCGAGCGTACCTGCTAGTTTTTTGATAACTAGCAAAAGTAGTGAGATTGTGCCGCACTTGTGTGCGGAACATCTGGAGTGACGTAAGAATCGATCTGTGTCGGACTGAGTCCGGCGGATCGAAGTTTACGTCACAAAATTCTACTTTTGTCGGTCTCGAGCCTTTGATAACTAAGGCGAATCAGCCGCGCCACAAATACGCTGCGGAATTCCAGCGTATTTGAGGTTGACGGCTTGATAACTAGGCCCCACAGTCTTCAGTGGGCAGGGCACACATTTAAATATATATAAGTACATATACATATGTATATGTATTGAGTATGTAATATCATGTTAAGGTGATATTCAGAAACGTGAGATCAGGACCCCAACCTTTACATACAATGGGTATGGAAAATAATCACCCCTTTGAAAATAATCCCATTGTGTTACTTTGCAGCCTGAAATAAAGACAGACACAGTTTTTGTTTATCCAGTTGTAATTACTCAGTGCAACTTATAACATCCAAGTAAAAGATATAACACCAACATGTCAGGCAAAAATAAAGACAATTCATAACAGAATCACTGAGTTAGAAAAAGGGTCACCCCCTCCTAAAATTACTTGTAAACTCAATCAGGTGTAGCTAAGCACCTACTCAATGGCACACAGAAAGCCATTTGACCTTCAACTGGGAGCAGCTGTGGGCATATTAATTAGGTCAGCATAAAAAGAGCTTTCCTGGGGCATCTCAGTCCCTGGTAGTGCAACTGAAGCACAAAATCAACTATGGGTGGCAAGGCACTGTCAAAAGATCTCCAGGATAATGTTGTGGACACACACAAGTCAGGTAATGAATACAAGAAAATATCAAAGGCTTTATCCATGCCTAGAAGCACAGTAAAGTCTATTATTAAGAAGTGGAAGGTATTTGGTACAACACAGACCCTCTCTGAATCAGGATGTCACTCCAAACTGAATGAAAGAGCCAGGAGGAAACTGCTCAGAGAGGCTACCAAGGGGCCCACAGCAACTCTGAAGCAGTTGCAGGAATTTACGACAAAGAGTGGTCATTAGCGCTGCGGAATCTGTTGGCGCTCTACAAATAACCGATAATAATAATAATAATAATTGTGTGCATGTGACAACAATATCACAAATTCTCCACAAACGTGGCTTGTATGGGAGGTTTGCAAGAAAAAAGCCACTCCTCAAGAAAGACCACATGCAGTCACGACTGAGCTTTGCCATAACACACCTAGGAGATTCTGAAGCCACATGGAAAAAGGTGTTAAGGCCAGATGAGTCTAAATATGAATTATTTGGCCTCAACACCAAACGATATGTCTGGATGAAATCCAATACAACTTACCATTCAAATAACACCATACCTACAGTAAAGCATGGAGGTGGTAATATCCTGTTATGGGGGTGTTTCTCTGCAGCAGGCACTGGAACACTTGTCAGGATTCAAGGAATAATGGATGGGGCAAAATACCATCAAATTCTTGAGGAAAAGCTGCTGCCCTCTGCCAGGAAGTTGTCAATGGAAAGAAGGTTTACCTTTCAACATGACAATGACTCAAAGCACACATCAAAAATTACCACACAGTGGTTGAAGGAGTAAAAGGTGAATGTCCTTGCATGGCCTAGTCAGAGCCCAAACTTAAACCCAATTAAATATATGTGGCATGACTTTAAGATTGCAGTCCACAAATGGTCACCATCAAATGTAACCCAACTGGAGCAGTTCTGCAAAGAAGAGTCTAGATGTGCAAAGTTAGTAGAGACATATCCCAACAGACTAAAGGCTCTAATTAAAGCAAAAGTGGGTTCAACAAAATACTGACACAAGGGGGTGATCCTTTTTTCAACTCAGTGATTCTGTTTTTGAATTTTCTTTATTTTTGCCTGACATGTTGGTGTTATATCTTTCACTTGGATGTTATAAGTTGCATTGAGTAATTTCAGACTGCAAAGCAAATAAATTGTGATTATTTTCAAGGGGGGGGGGGGGGTGTTATTATTTTTAATACCCACTGTACACTGTAGGTATTGTCCCTTTCAGTACATGTATTCATACTAAGGCTTTCAAATGGGATTCCTTCAAGATCAGGATTTAAAAAATAATCTATTGTAATTCAAATCCAACCTGATCACTGTTGAAAAAAATAATAATACCATTTGTATATGGGAATGAGGGGCATACTGGACTTGTTGTCTAAATAATTATATTGTCATATTTACTATTTTAAATTGCTGAATTTAAAATAACCATTTTCCATTTTTTGACGATATTTAAGATCAAGAAGGAGACTGTGGTTTTAATTACAGTTATCACACTTTAAAACATGAAACCTCTTAATTGCTATAATATATTTGCAAACAAGTTGCATAAACAGGATTGCACCTTCATGACTGGGGTTTTTTTAAACGAAAGGCAGCTTTGTGACCAGGATTTCAAACAGGATTGCACTTTTGTGATCGCAAAATCAAAACAGGTTCATATGGCTACTTTATTGAAAAACTAGAAAACACACTGTAGAGTTACTATATAAACACATATTAATGTGAGATTTCATGACCTGCTATTAAGTTATGGATTTTAATGGCTGGATTGCTGCCTAATGAACCTTTGTGTAAAATAGGTGAAAATAAGCTCTATAAATTGAAAACATGATTTCTTTCATGTAATTGGCAAGAGTCCATGAGCTAGTGACGTATGGGATATACAATCCTAGCAGGAGGGGCAAAGTTTCCCAAACCTCAAAATGCCTATAAATACATCCCTCACCACACACACATTTCAGTTTTACAAACTTTGCCTCCTATGGAGGTGGTGAAGTAAGTTTGTGCTAAGATTTCTACGTTGATATGCGCTTCTCAGCATTGTTTAAGCCCAATTCCTCTCAGAGTACAGCGAATGTCAGAGGGACATGAAGGGAGTATCACTTATTGAATACGATGATTTCCCTAATGGGGGTCTATTTCATAGGTTCTCTGTTATCGGTCGTAGAGATTCATCTCCTACCTCCCTTTTCAGATCGACGATATACTCTCAATTTATCATTACCTCTACTAATAACTGTTTTAGTACTGGTTTGGCTATCTGCTATATGTTAATGGGTGTCTTTTGGTAAGTATGTTTTTTATTACTTAAGACACTCTCAGCTATGGTTTGGCACTTTATGCATTTATATAAAGTTCTAAATATATGTATTGCACTTATATTTGCCATGAGTCAGGTTAATGTATTTCCTTCTGCAGACTGTCAGTTTCATATTTGGGGAATATAAACATTTTTTTAAGAAATGTATTTCTTACCTGGGGTTTAGTCTTTTTTTCAATTGACTACTTCTTGCAATTTGCGTATTAGGCACGCGGGTGCATCAAATGCTAAACTTTATTGTGTCATTCTTGGAACGAGAATATTTTTGGCACGGAAAAATACGTCTATGACGCAACTTCGTCATACTTGACGCCGAGACCTTTCACATGGCTGCGTCATTAGCGACCTGAGTGTGTCATTTCCGGTTATTTTTGGCACCAAAAAAGTTTAAGTTACGTTGTGCGTCATACTTGGTGCCAAACTTTTTCATTATTTCAATACCCCATTGATGTTTGCCTCTTGCTTTTTTCTCTATCAGAGGGCTATGCTATTTGCATTTTTTTCCCATTCCTGAAACTGTCATATAAGGAAATAGATAATTTGCTTTATATGTTGTTTTTTCTCTTACATTTTGCAAGATGTCTCAATCTGATCCTGCCTCAGAAGTTTCTGCTGGAACATTGCTGTCTGACATCGGTTCTACCAAAGCTAAGTGCATTTATTGTAAAATTGTAGAAATTATTTCGCCGAATGTCATTTGTAATAGTTGTCATGATAAACTCTTACATGCAGATAGTGTATCCATCAGTAATAGTATATTTCCAGTTGCAGTTCCTTCAACTTCTAATGTGCATGATATACCTGTGAATTTTAAAGAATTTGTTTCTGATTCTATACTGAAGGCTTTGTCTGCATTTCCACCTTCTAATAAACGTAAAAGGTCTTTTAAAATTTCTCATTTAGTTGATGAAATTTCAAATGACCAACATCATAATAATTTATCCTCTTCTGATGAGGATCTATCTGATACAGAAGATCCTTCCTCAGACATTGACACTGACAAATCTACTTATTTATTTAAAATAGAGTATATGCGTTCTTTATTAAAAGAAGTGTTAATTACTTTGGATATTGAGGTAACCAGTCCTCTTGACGTTCAGTCTAATAAACGTTTGAATGCTGTTTTTAAACCTCCTGTGGTTTCTCCGGGGGTTTTTCCTATTCCTGAGGCTATTTCTGATATGATTTCTAAGGAATGGAATAAGCCAGGTACTTCTTTTATTCCTTCTTCAAGGTTTAAAAAATTGTATCCTTTACCAGCAAAATCTATAGAGTTTTGGGAAAAAATCCCCAAAGTTGATGGGGCTATTTCTACTCTTGCTAAACGTACCACTATTCCTATGGAAGACAGCACTTCCTTTAAGGATCCTTTAGATAGGAAGCTTGAATCTTATCTAAGGAAGGCCTATTTATATTCAGGTCATCTTCTCAGACCTGCAATTTCTTTGGCTGATGTTGCGGCTGCATCAACTTTCTGGTTGGAGAATTTAGAGCAACAGGAATTGGATTCTGACTTATCTAGCATTATTCGCTTATTGCAATATGCTAATCATTTTATTTTTGATGCCAAAATTGATGTTAGATCCATGTCTCTAGCTATATTAGCTAGAAGAGTTTTGTGGCTTAAATATTGGAATGCTGATATGACATCAAAATCTAGATTACTATCTCTTTCTTTCCAAGGTAATAATTTATTTGGTTCTCAGTTGGATTCTATTATTTCAACTGTCACTGGGGGAAAGGGAGTTTTTCTGCCTCAGGATAAAAAATCTAAGGGTAAATCTAAGGCTTCTAACCGTTTTTGTTCCTTTCGTCAGAATAAGGAACAAAAACTCAATCCTTCACCCAAGGAATCTGCTTCTAATTGGAAGCCTTCCTCAAATTGGAATAAATCCAAGCCATTCAGGAAACCAAAGTCAGCCCCTAAGTCCGCATGAAGGGGCGGCCCTCATTCCAGCTCAGCTGGTAGGGGGCAGATTAAGAATTGGATAAATTCTGTTCAAAATTAATGTATTCAGGGCATTGTCTCTCAAGGGTATTGAATAGGACTCGGAGTAAGACCTCCTGTGAGAAGATTTTTTCTCTCACGTATCCCAGCAAATCCAGTAAAAGCTCAGGCTTTCCTGAAGTGTGTTTCAGACCTGGAGTCTTCAGGGGTAATCATGCCAGTTGCTCTTCAGGAATAAGGTTCAGGGTTTTATTCAAATCTATTCATTGTCCCAAAAAAGGAAAATTTATTCAGACCAGTTCTGGATCTGAAAATTTTGAATCGTTATGTAAGAGTACCAACTTTCAAGATGGTGACTATAAGGACTATTCTGCCTTTTGTTCAGCAAGGACATTATATGTCCACAATAGACTTGCAGGATGCATACCTTCATATTCCGATACATCCAGAACATTTTAAGTTTCTGAGATTCTCTTTTCTAGACAAGCATTACCAATTTGTTGTTCTTCCATTTGGCCTAGCAAGAGCTCCAAGAATCTTTTCAAAGGTTCTAGGTGCCCTACTCTCTGTAATCAGAGAACAGGGTATTGCGGTGTTTACTTATTTGGACGATATCTTGGTACTAGCTCAGTCTTTACGTTCTGCAGAATCTCACACGAATCAACTAATGTTGTTTCTTCGGAAACATGGTTGGAGGATCAATTTACCAAAAAGTTTCTTGATTCCTCAGACAAGGGTCACCTTTTTAGGCTTCCAGATAGATTCAGTGTCCATGACTCTGTCTCTAACAGACAAGAGACGTTTAAAATTGGTTGCAGCCTGCCGGCACCTTCAGTCTCAGTCATTCCCTTCAGTGGCTATGTGCATGGAAGTTTTGCAGCATCGGATGCAATCCCCTTTGCTCATTTTCACATGAGACCTCTACAGCTTTGTATGCTGAACCAATGGTGCAGGGATTATACAAAGATATCACAATTAATATACTTAAATCCCAATGTACAACACTCACTGACGTGGTGGATAGATCACCATCGTTTAGTTCAAGGGGCTTCTTTTGTTCGGCCAACCTGGACTGTGATCTCAACAGATGCGAGTCTTTCAGGTTGGGGAGCTGTTTGGGGATCTGTGACAGCACAAGGGGTTTGGAAATCTCAAGAGACGAGATTACCAATAAATATTTTAGAACTCCGTGCAATTCTCAGAGCTGTTCAGTTTTGGCCTCTGTTAAAGAGAAAACCGTTCATTTGTTTTCAGACAGACAATATCACAAAAGTGGCATATGTCAATCATCAGTGTGGGACCCACAGTCCCCAAGCTATGAAAGAAGTGTCTCGGATACTTGCTTGGGCGGAATCCAGCTCCTGTCTAATCTCTGCGGTGCATATCCCAGGTGTAGACAATTGGGAGGCAGAATTTTCTCAGCCGCCAGACTTTACATCCAGGGGAGTGGTCTCTCCATCCAGATGTGTTTTCTCAGATTGTTCAGATGTGGGGTCTTCCAGAGATAGATCTCATGGCCTCTCATCTAAACAAAAAACTTCCCAGATACCTGTCCAGGTCCAGGGATGTTCAGGCGGAAGCAGTAGATGTGCTGACACTTCCTTGGTGTTATCATCCTGCTTACATTTTCCCGCCTCTAGTTCTCCTTCCAAGAGTGATCTCCAAAATCATCATGGAACAATCATTTGTGTTGCTGGTGGCTTCAGCATGGCCTCACAGGTTTTGGTATGCGGATCTGGTTCGAATGCCCAGTTGCCCACCTTGGCCACTTCCGTTAAGGCCAGACCTACTGTTTCAAGGTCCATTTTTTCCATCAGGATTTCAAATCATTAAATTTGAAGGTATGGAGATTCAACGTGATTAATACTATGTTACAAGCTCGTAAATCTGTCTCTAGAAAGATTTCTTATAGAGTTTGAAAGACTTACATTTCATGGTGTTCTTTTCATAAATTCTCTTGGCATTCTTTTAAAATTCCTAGAATTTTACAGTTTCTTCAGGATGGTTTGGATAAGGGTTTGTCTGCAAGTTCCTTGAAAGGACAAATCTCTGCTCTTTCTGTTTTATTTCACAGAAAGATTGCTATACTTCCTGATATACACTGTTTTGTACAGGCTTTAGTTCATATTAAGCCTGTCATTAAATCAATTTCTCCTCCTTGGAGTCTTAATTTGGTTCTGAAGGCTTTACAGGCTCCTCCATTTGAACCTATGCATTCTTTGGACATTAAACTACTTTCTTGGAAAGTGTTGTTCCTTTTGGCCATCTCTTCTGCTAGAAGAGTTTCTGAGTTATCTGCTCTTTCTTGTGAGTCTCCTTTTCTGATTTTTCATCAGGATAAGGCAGTTTTGCTGACTTCTTTTCAATTTTTAACTAAGGTTGTGAATTCGAACAACATTAATAGAGAAATTGTTGTCCCTTCCTTATGTCCTAATCCTAAGAATTCTTTGGAAAGATCCTTACATTCTTTGGATGTGGTAAGAGCATTGAAATATTATGTGGAAGCTACTAAAGATTTCAGGAAGACTTCCAGTCTATTTGTTTTATTTTCTGGTCCTAGGAAAGGTTAGAAGGCTTCTGCTATTTCCTTGGCTTCTTGGTTGAAACTTTTGATTCATCAAGCTTATTTGGAGTCGGGTCAGGCCCCGCCTCAGAGAATTACAGCTCATTCTACTAGATCAGTCTCCACTTTGTGGGCTTTTAAGAATGAAGCTTCAGTTGATCAGATTTGCAAAGCAGCAACTTGGTCCTCTTTACATACATTTACTAAATTCTACCGTTTTGATGTATTTGCTTCTTCGGAAGCAGTTTTTGGTAGAAAAGTTTTTCAGGCAGCTGTTTCAGTTTGATTCTTCTGCTTTTGATTTAAGTTTTTTTCTTTCAATTATGAAAATAAACTTATTTTTTAGGTTGTTGATTAATTTTTTTCAGCGTAAAATGGCTGTTTTTATTTTAGTCCCTCCCTCTCTAGTGACTCTTGAGTGGAGATCCACATCTTGGATATTGCTATCCCATACGTCACTAGATCATGGACTCTTGCCAATTACATGAAGGAAAACATAATTTATGTAAGAACTTACCTGATAAATTAATTTCTTTCATATTGGCAAGAGTCCATGAGGCCCACCCTTTTTTATGGTGGTTATGATTTTTTGTATAAAGCACAATTATTTCCAAATTTCTTTTGTTGATGCTTTCTACTCCTTTCTTTATCACCCCACTGCTTGGCTATTCGTTAAACTGAATTGTGGGTGTGGTGAGGGGTATATTTATAGACATTTTGAGGTTTGGGAAACTTTGCCCCTCCTGGTAGGATTGTATATCCCATACGTCACTAGCTCATGGACTCTTGCCAATATGAAATAAATTAATTTATCAGGTAAGTTCTTACATAAATTATGTTTTTGCACCTTGTCAACTTCATAGATTAATAGATCTCTGCTGAAATAATATAAATTATATAACCTGAATGAATTACCTATGGTTAACCAGAGTAGCCCTTAAATACTGGTTTGTTTGGGCCCTCAAAGACAAGATTTGATGACTTCAGATACTGAAGTATCCTAACAAGGGGGTTTATTCTTATTAAATAGAAGGGCTATGTAAAAAGTACATTTTTTGTTTGTTGTTTTTTTTTTAACAGGAGGCTTTATAATCCTCTGGAAAACTCAGTTATTATATGTTTTTTTTCAGTGGCCTTGTACAGTGCTAACTTCAATTGTACTGTGTATGTAGAGAATTTCAAATCCTTCTTTAAGGACCTTTCTAGATGCATTTCATATAAATTTTGTACTTTTCAACAGCTTTGACCTGATCAACGTTTTGCTTTTTTTCCAAATAGAACATTTTGTGCATGTTTAGTTCACGTGTAAAGAAACACAACCGTTTCCTGGTTTATTTAAACATATACAAGTAGTATTGTAATAGCCAGTGTTTTAAAAGAAATATAAAATATTTTGCAAATATATTTGTCTTTGATTTGCTATGGTTTATTTCAGACATATACAGTTGCAAGAACAAGCATGAGAACCCTTTGAAAATTACCTTGATTTCTGCATTGATTACTCATGAAACCCCAGGACCCCAGTAGTCAAACATTTTCATAAACATGCTGAAAGTAAGAGAGCCTTGTGATTTATGGCCATAGATTTTATACCATACAGAAGTGGAGACATAATGAGATTATTATTAGATTTTTTATGTGGGTATCAGAGAACTTAAAGTATTAATAAATTATGGGATGTTGATTTATACTTAGGGATGTTTTTTTAATTGCACTTTTTTTTATTGGCATATGCCAGAATGAATTTATGCATTGGTAGGAGAGTCAGCAATCCCTAGGATTTCGTGATCCTGTTTATTTGCACCCAGGAAAACCGGAACAGTAATCCTTATCAATAAAATGTAATAATTTATCATAATTACAATTATACATTTTTTTGTCCCCCTTAGCATAAAATCTGGGATTGAAGTTTTTTATGTAACTTTTTACTTATTTTTAGTGCGCTGGAGAGCTGCACTAATCCTCTCCTTTTCTTCCTTTAGTGCAGGCTATGAGAGCCACCACACTAATATTTCTCATAGTGTGGCGGCTCTCAGGACCTTCTCCTTTCGGGCAGGCCCTGGGAGCCACTGTGCTAAGCTAAGAAGAGGAGCTGTTTAACATGGCTCTATCATGTGCTAAAGGTAAGTATGTAACAAATGCATACTGAAGAATTTCATCAGTACATATATGTTTTCTTAAAATGTTGGGGTGCATTCATTCAGATCTTTGTTTCATAGAAACAAACACCAGATTACAAGGTGTGCGCTAAACTCGGTGCATAAATAATGCTAAAAATGTAGCGCAACCGCACTATCCATAGTGCTGCCATTAAAAGTTACAGAAAAACCTTAATTTGTTGTGCGGTATGGTGCGATAAGCTCCATACCGCACAGAACAAGGCCTGACTTGACGTGCTCGTGCACATTTCCCCCCATAGACATCAATGGAGATGGTTTTGGAAAAAAACTAACACCTGTGATCAAAGAATGGCAATCGCTATAACTCATTCCCCATTGATGTCTATGGGGACAAGAATGTTATGTAAAAATCTAACACCCTAACTTAAACCCCTAGTCTAAATACCCCTAATCCACTGCCCCCCGACATCACCGACACTAAATAAAGTGATTAACCCCTAAACCACCGCCCCGCTTCACTAACACCTAATTAAACCTATAAACCCCTAAACCGCCGACCCCCCACATCGCAACTACTAAACTAAACCCTTTTATCCCTTAAACCGTTGCCCTCCACATCGCAGCTACTATAATAAAGCTATGAACCCCTAAACTGCCGGCCCCCCACATCGCAACTACTAAACTAAACCTATTAACCCCTAAACCACCCCCCCCCCCACATCGGGACACACTAAATTAAACTATTAACCCCTAAACCTAACATCCCCCTAATTTTAAATTAAAATTACAATATAACTATCGTAAAATAAGTAAAAACTTACATGTGAAAGAAAAAAAACTAGGTTTAAACTATAAATAAAACTAACAACTATTTAAAAAAATAAAATAAACGAAAATTAAAAAATTAAGTTACAAAATAAAAAAATCCTAGCGCTACAAAAAAAAAAGTAACATTATTAAAAAAACACTAACATTAATAAAAATAAAAAAATCTAAGAATGTAAAAATAATAAACGAAATTATATAAAATAATAAAAATGAGGGGCGGAGCTTGGCCGTGCTGGAAGATGACCACTGTAGCTTAGAGCTCTAGCTTACTGTATAGGCCCATAACTCTTAATTAGACATTTAAGGAGAGGCTGAACTGCTGAAATCAGTGGGAGCATAGAGGGGAATCATCTCCTAACAACTTGGAGGAGGTTGGGATCTGGAATCCAGCACTTATGGACTGTATATTGCGGGTACGCAACACAAGCCGCAGGCCGCAGCCGGATCTCGGCAGGGAGTGCCGCACGCCACACTAAACTGACAGTTTAATCTCTAATTTTGGACCAAGGAGATCGGTAAGTGCAAGTGGCGATTCGCATGTGCGCATCACGGACAACAGACTGCTGCCGGTTCTCGACAGGGAGCATTGCATGCTATATGAGAAACACGGTCTAATTGCCCGGGGAGAGGCATCCAGAGGACGTGAACAGGTGCAGTTCAAACAACCTCTACTCAGAACTGACTCTTCAGGGTAGGGAAACTTGCTGTGCTCCCTGGGAATTGCATACAGTTGCACTTACATTGACTGAGGATTTAGCGGCCTAATTAAACATAACATTAGACATAACAGACAGCGCCTTGTACCTATCACGCTGCATACCATAATTAACCAGATGCTAAGCAATTCTTGTAAAAACAGCCAGCGTCACTATAACATCCCTGTGTGCCTGACGTCCATGTATGTACTGTGTGTGGGTGCTAATCTAGTGCTTCTGAAATCAAACATCAAGCAGGAAGCTTAGACAACACAGAAGGAGAAAACATTTATGACAACTGGCTCAACCTGGGCTGACTAAAGTATATTGTGGACAGTGTTTACCAATTCATAGGAATCTTTATTCTATAGAGTAGACGCTCCTAAGATATCACTTTCGTGGAAAACATAAGATAATCCATATTATCAAAGGTGTGGGGCACTGCAGACTTGCCTGAATAATAATTTGAAATGCCCCAAAAGAAGAACATATCAGGGGAAAAGAATTCTAAATCACGAAACATGAACCATTATCTAAAACCTACTGACCCTCCTACCTCAGAGGCAATAATATCCCATTCCGAATCAAAACAAGGAGCTTCCACTCAGACCCATGAGATGATCGAGATACCCTCAACATATGTTACTAAGGAGGATCTGAAGACACTATCCTCGAAAGAGGAAATTAAGGGGGTAATGGCAGAAGTCAAAAGCCTCTTTGGTGAACTCCAGAAGAACATCAATGATCTAACATGTAGGGTCACTGGTGTAGAACAAAATCACGAAAATATCCTGGAGAAGGTCAAAGACACATCTTCTAGGGCACAGTATAATACTGACATGATACACAGCCTAATAGACAAGGTAGAAGACCTGGATAACCGCGGCAGGCGGAATAACCTGCAGGTCAGGGGAATTCCGGAGACTATATATCCATCAGCCCTCCAGGGATATTTACAAGATTTATTCAGGACAATCAAAGGCACCCCAATGTCACCCGCTATCGAAATTGAAAGAGCACATAGGGTGCTACGCCCTAAGCCACCAGAGAAAGCGCCTCCATGAGATGTCATCCTCCGGGTGCTAAATTTTAAAGACAAGGAGGAAATTCTGAAACACAGTAGAAACAAACATCCGATCATGCATGCCGGAGTGACCTTACAGATCTTCTCTGACCTAAGCCAAACCACTTTACAAAAGAGGAGGGAGCTGAAGTTTATTACAAGTATTCTCCAGGAACATAAGATTACTTACCACTGGGGCTTCCCTACAAGCATTATAGCCACTAAGGGGGATCACACTGCAATATACAGAACCATGGAGGACCTCGGCCCCTTCTGCGACTCACTGGGACTAAACCCCCCTCCTATTCCAAAATCACCTCATGAAGAGGGGACGATAAATAACTCTAATAACTCTAATGAACAGGCTGCTGACAGGGGGCAGCGGTAAGGACTTATCTACAATACAGAGAAAAGATCGTCGATCAGGTTTGCATGTGTTCTCTGTTGAATTGACTTTTTATGAAGAATACACTGTCTACACTGGAGATGATGCTTATTAGATATTATTCTTTATGCTTAGATATAGCCATTAGAAGACACCAAATGTTTAATGTTCTAGAGATGTTGATATGGTTATATATGTACCTCCATGGAGCGTGCTGCCGATCCTACACTAAACAAGTGGATGCACTGTATGTGCACAACTAATTTGGGTTTTTTGGGCCATAGTTACCCCTTTTTATATCTTAAAGTCCACAATTGTGGGATCCCCACTATGCTCTAGGGAATGTACTGGGATTAGCTACATAGCCGCTGATGTTACTTATATATTATTACTTCTTATTATTGTTTGCAGTTCAGGCAGTTTAGTTAAGCTCCTTATCACTATTGTTCTAAGGGACTAGCAGGGCACATCCCTCTAGACTTATTTTTATTTTGTAACATAATTGTACACAGTTGATTCTTTTGCAGATCACTCATTTCATTTTGTATACTTGTGTTATTATATACGGGGCGACACATTGGGCGGGCCCCGGTGCTCTATTCACAACCATTTGACTCTCTCTCTTGCTTAGCCACTCACCCATAACATTCCCACTAATATATCACACACCCGACTGGGAGGTCCCAAGATGGCAGGGCCACATACCACACGCAAGTTACACCCGATTAAACTACTCACAGTGAATGTTAAGGGTCTCAAAAAAAAAAAGCGCTCCATAGTAATAAGGGATTTACAAAGAATGAGGGGAGACATTGTGTTTCTCCAAGAAACCCACTTTATCAGATCTAAAGAACCCAAATGGCACAATTATACATACCCATATGCTTACCTGGCTTCTGGCCCTCACAAACAGAATGGGGTGGGGATTCTCATCCATCACAAGCTCCCATTTAAACTACTACATCTTGAAAAGGATAGGGATGGCAGGTATATTATACTTATAGGACAGCTCCATGGTAAAATTATCACACTGGTTAACATTTACTCCCCTAACACAAAACAGGATAACTTCCTAAAAGTTGTCACTCACAAAATTCAGGAGGTATCTAGGGGAATCCTTTTCATGGGAGGGGATCTTAATGCGCCTTTAATTCCACTATCAGATACCTCTAATGGGGTGTCCAGCGTACCATACCATACTCTAAAACAAATCAATTCGCTACTCAAAAACTCCTTTTTACATGACATTTGGAGAACCATGCACCCAACAGACAGGGATTTCACATTTTATTCCAATGCCCACAAGAAGTACTCACGGATAGACTACTTATTTACCGACTCGCTGGGCATATCATATATTATACATAGTGACATTACCTCCATAACCTGGTTGGATCATGCTCCCATTTCCTGTGACATAGCATGGCCAAATTCATTAGATACCCCCTTCTTATGGAGACTTGAGGACACCCTTTTGGATAATCTTGAAATCAGAACTGATATAGAGACATCTATGACTGAATACTTCACAATCAACACACAAGATAACATCCCACTTACATCGGTCTGGTTCTCAGAGGAATTTTAATTAAACATAAATCAAAACTAGCTAGACAAGACAGAGAAAAATATAACTCCATGCTTCAAACCATCCATGCACTAGAAGAAAAACATAAAAAAGACACAACAAACATACCATTAGAAAATGAACTTTCTCGGGCCAGACTTGATCTTAGGGCACTCCTACAGGAGGAAAACCAGCGCTCAGCGTTGAAACGCAAACAAAAATACTATGAGGGCGGGGACAAGGCGGGTAGACTATTAGCGAGAGCCCTTAATCGCCAGAAACTAAAATCCTATATATAATCTATGAAAGATGACCAGGGAAGGACTAGGCAGGATAGCTACAACATAGCAAAAGTATTTTGTGGCTACTATGACAAACTATACAACCTTAAAAATGAGGGGGAAAATGCCCATACCCAGAAATTAAAAGACTATTTTACCCATACGACCCTTCAATCACTGACAAGAGAAGAATCGGATAACCTAGAAACTCCCTTGACTTAAAAAGAAATAGCTGAGACAATAAAAGACCTCCCGAATGGGAAAAGTCCAGGCCCTGACGGACTGAGTAACAAATACTATAAGACCTTCCTCCCACTGCTTTTACCCTACCTGCAAAGCTTATTTAATGAACTAACTGATATAGGACTACTTCCCAAATCTATATATCACAGTTCTACCAAAACCTGGGAAGGCCCCAGATAAACCTGAAAGCTATAGGCCCATCTCCCTTCTTAATAGTAAGATTCTGGCAAAAATTTTAGCAACATGCATTAATAAATATCTTTCAAAATTGATCTCCACTGACCAGGTGGGATTCATCCCTGGTAGGAAGGCCAGGGATAATACTCTGAAAATCTTTCACCTAATAGCCTATTCCAAAGCACAGTCGATACCCCTTGCTCTGTTGTCTACGGACGCAGAGAAGGCTTTCGACAGGGTGAACTGGGCCTTCCTACAGGGTACCATGGTGAAAATGGGGTTCAGTGAAAATTTTTTAAAGACAGTCTTTGCCCTATATTCACACCCAAATGCACAAATAAAGGTTAATGGTATTCTCTCTGACCCCTTCTATATTACTAATAGGACAAGGCAGGGTTGCCCCCTTTCACCTGCATTATTTGCCATTGCAATAGAAGCACTAGCCAGCAACATCAGACAAAACCCTGAGATAAAGGGCATACAGACAGGTCCCATTGAAAATAAGTTAGCCATGTATGCTGACCACTTAATGTTAACTATAACAGACATAGAAACATCCATACCGGCTGTCTTGATGGAATTCACGAAATATGGGATAGTGTCCAATTTTTTACTCAACCTTACGAAGTCGGAGCTCTTGGGTATATCCTTGACATCAGAGACACAGACATGACTCAAGGGGCACTCCCCCTTTATACAAAAGACCAGTACACTGAAATATCTAGGAATCCACATATCGGAGTCTAGCCTAGAATTCTTTAAAACTAATTACGCACAATTAAAGAGGGAGCTGGTTAGAGATTTGAACAGCTAATAGGATTTAAGCAGCTCTCATCCTATTGGCTGATTTGAATATTTCAGCCAATAGCAATGCAAGGTACCCCAAATATAAAATGGGTACCTTTGCATTCAATCTTCAGTGTGCAGCAGAGATCACATGAAGAGGAGGCTCCAATTCCTGGTTTGCATACACTCAAATACAGCACTATATCAGTACCCATAAATCTAAACATCTCTTCGCTAGGGACTTGACAAGCTTTGAACGGCTATGTATGTCTTGTCATACACCTAAACATGTGATCTCGATCATATATAAAATTATCTTGACCTTACCTGAAAACACCCTCCCACAATACACTTCACAATGGCATAAAGAACTGGGCTACAATTTCACAAACGAAGAGTGGAACCAAATGTTTCTACTGGGGAAAAAGGTGTCGGTCTCAGCACGTACACAAGAATCACATTACAAATTGCTGAGCAGATGGTATCTCACGCCAAATAGACTAAAAAAGATCTACCCAACCACAACAGGGAGGTGCTGGAGGGGATGTGGTATAGAAGGTACCCTGGTACATGTGTGGTGGGACTGTCCACTACTAGAAAATTTTTGGGAGGAGATTTGAAAAGAACTATGTTTTATCACTGAACTAACGGTTCCCAGAACCCCAGACACATTACTATTCCATTTTCCATTCAAATTCCAAACACAGGCCCAAAAATCACTACTCATGCTACTGTTATCCTGTGCCAAGTTTCTAATCCCTCTTAATTGGAAATCCACTTCTACACCTACCCTATCAGACTGGAGAGTAAAGGTGAACACAACATTACAACTAGAGAGATACCATTACTTCTTAACAGGACGACTGGACATACATGAGACAATGCTGACAATGTGGTCAGCAGAACACCCTGACAGCAACCCAGTTGGGATTACCTAGAAGTTGTGATCTAACAAAGGAAAAGGGGAATGTTCCGTGACTGTGACTGGTTGGGGGGAGGAGTGGGGACCTGACCTGGGCCTGCCCTGGACGTCTGAGTTCTAACATATCATTATATATCATAAGTAGAATGCAGGGTTATACATTCTTAAGTAGAATGCAGGGCTAAACCTTGCATGCATCTTTATATATAAGATGATAGGATATCATAGTTATATTTGGATGATGTTTAAAAAAGCAAGGTATTTTTGTTGACAATTGTTACCTTTATGTTTTGGCAAAATCTTTAATGGATATTATTTTAATGGAAAAAAAAGTGAAAATGAGCAGCAACCTACATCCATGGGACTATGGTATGGATTTCCCTGTGATCTCACTCAGCTCTTTAGTGCCCAATAAAATATAAAAAATCCCTAATCTAAAAAAAAAAAAAAACACCCCAAAAAAACTAAGTTTAACCCTGAAATAGGTATTCACAGTTCCTGAAGTCCGGCGGTGAAGGTCTTCTTCCAGGTGGCTCCATCTTCATCCAACATGGGACCGTCTCCTATCTTCTTCCCAGAGGTGCGGAGCAGTCTTCCCTGTTGCATGGATCCAGAGAGGTGGTCCTCAGCGGCTGCTGTCCCCAGCAGTGGCGGTCCTCAGTGGCGTGGAGGCTCCTCTTCATGTGATCTCCGCCACACACTGAATATTGAATGCAAGGTACCCCTTTTATATTTGGGGTACCTTGCATTTCTATTGACTGACATTTTTAAATCAGCCAATAGGATGAGAGTTGTTTATGTCCTTTTGGCTGATTTGAACAGCCAATAGGATTTAAGCAGCTCTCATCCTATTGGCTGATTTGAATATTTCAGCCAATAGCAATGCAAGGTACCCCAAATATAAAATGGGTACCTTTGCATTCAATCTTCAGTGTGCGGCAGAGATCACATGAAGAGGAGGCTACAATTCCTGGTTTGCATACACTCAAATACAGCACTATATCAGTACTTATAAATCTAAACATCTCTTCGCTAGGGACTTGACAAGCTTTGAACGGCTATGTATGTCTTGTCATACACCTAAACATGTGATCTCAATCATATATAAAATTATCTTGACCTTACCTGAAAACACCCTCCCACAATACACTTCACAATGGCATAAAGAACTGGGCTACAATTTCACAAACGAAGAGTGGAACCAAATGTTTCTACTGGGGAAAAAGGTGTTGGTCTCAGCGCGTACACAAGAATCACATTACAAATTGCTGAGCAGATGGTATCTCACGCCAAATAGACTAAAAAAGATCTACCCAACCACAACAGGGAGGTGCTGGAGGGGATGTGGTATGGAAGGTACCCTGGTACATGTGTGGTGGGACTGTCCACTACTAGAACATTTTTGGGAGGAGATTTGAAAAGAACTATGTTTTATCACTGAACTAACGCTTCCCAGAACCCCAGACACATTACTATTCCATTTCCCATTCAAATTCCAAACACAGGCCCAAAAATCACTACTTATGCTACTGTTATCCTGTGCCAAGTTTCTAATACCTCTTAATTGGAAATCCACTTCTATACCTACCCTATCAGACTGGAGAGTAAAGGTGAACACAGCATTACAACTAGAGAGATACCATTACTTCTTAACAGGACGATTGGACATGCATGAGACAATGCTGACAATGTGGTCAGCAGAACACCCTGACAGCAACCCAGTTGGAATTACCTAGAAGTTGTGATCTAACAAAGGAAAAGGGGAATTTTCAGTGACTGTGACTGGTTGGGGGGAGGAGTGGGGACCTGACCTGGGCCCGCCCTGGACGTCTGAGTTCTAACATATCATTATATATCATAAGTAGAATGCAGGGTTATACATTCTTAAGTAGAATGCAGGGTTAAACCTTGCATGCATCTTTATATATAAGATGATAGGATATCATAGTTATATTTGGATGATGTTTAAAAAAGCAAGGTATTTTTGTTGACAATTGTTACCTGTATGTTTTGGCAAAATCTTTAATGGATATTATTTTAATGGAAAAAAAAGTGAAAATGAGCAGCAACCTACATCCATGGGACTATGGTATGGATTTCCCTGTGATCTCACTCAGCTCTTTAGTGCCCAATAAAATATAAAAAATCCCTAATCTAAAAAAAAAACCACCCCAAAAAAACTAAGTTTAACCCTGAAATAGGTATTCACAGTTCCTGAAGTCCGGCGGTGAAAGTCTTCTTCCAGGTGGCTCCATCTTCATCCAACGTGGGACCATCTCCTATCTTCTTCCCGGAGAAGTCTTCCCTGTTGCACGGATCCAGAGAGGTGGTCCTCAGCAGCGGCTGTCCCCAGCAGTGGCGGTCCTCAGTGGCTTGGAGGCTCCTCTTCATGTGATCTCCGCCACACACTGAATATTGAATGCAAGGTACCCCTTTTATATTTGGGGTACCTTGCATTTCTATTGACTGACATTTTTAAATCAGCCAATAGGATGAGAGTTGTTTATGTCCTTTTGGTTGATTTGAACAGCCAATAGCATTTAAGCAGCTCTCATCCTATTGTCTGATTTGAATATTTCAGCCAATAGCAATGCAAGGTACCCCAAATATAAAATGGGTACCTTTGCATTCAATCTTCAGTGTGCGGCAGAGATCACATGAAGAGGAGGCTCCACGCTGGATGTCATCATCACCGCCTGTCCTGCTCAGCTCAGCACCACCATAGCTGAAGATGTCATCGCCTGGATGAAGACTTGTCGCCACCTGGATGAAGATGGATGTCCGGACTTCAGGAACTGTGAGTACATTTTTGGGGGTTAGTGTTAGGTTGTTTTTTTTTTATTTTGGGGTGTTTTTTTTGGGGGGGGGGCTGTTTTTTTTTACATTAGGGCTTTTTTTAATAGGCACTAAAGAGCTGCCCATACAAATGTCCCTTTAGGGGCAATGGGTAGCTTAAGTTTTTTTTAGACGTAGGTTTTTTTATTTTGGGGGGTTGGTTGGGTGGGGGGTTTTATTGTTAGGGTGTACTTTGTAATTTGTTTTATTTAAAAGAGCTGTTTAACTTAGGGCAATGCCCTACAAAAGGTCCTCTTAAGGGCTATTGGTAGTTTATTGTTAGATTAGGGGGTGTTTTTATTTTTTGTTTCTATAGGGGTACTAGTTAAAGTTTGGTTTTTATTAGTTTGGATAATTTCTTTATTAGTTTTTGTAATCTTAGAATTTTTTTAAATTTTTCATAATTTTAGTGTTAGATTTTTTTATTTTGTAACAGGTTTTTTAATTTTCGTTCATTTTAGTTTTTTAAAATAGTAATGTTATTTTAATTTATAGTTTAAGGTTAGTTTTTTTTTATTTCACAGGTAAGTTTTTATTTATTTAAATGTAGTTATATTGTAACTTTAATTTAAAGTTAGGGGTTGTTAGGTTTAGGGGTTAAACTTTAATTATGTGTGTCGCAATGTGGGGAGGGCAGCGGTTTACGGTTAATAGGTTTATTATAGTAGTTCCGATGTGGGGGTGCGGCGATTTAGGGGTTAATAGATTTATTATAATAGTTGTGATGTGGGGGGCCAGTGGTTTAGGGGTTAATAGGTTTATTATAGTAGTTGTGATTAGGGGGGCTGGCGGTTTAGGGATTAATAGGTTTATTTAGTGTTGGCGATTTGGGGGGTTGGCGGTTAAGGGGTTAATACTTTATTTTAGTGTTGGCTATGTGGTTGGAGCAGTGGATTAGGGGTTAATAGGTTTATTATAGTATTTGTGATGCGGGGGTGGAGGTTTAGGGGTTAATAGGTAGTTTATGGGTGTTAGTGTACTTTGTAACATTTTTGTTATGAGTTTTGTGAAACATTTGTGTTTTGTAAAATCCATAACTACTAGTCTCTGATTGCGGAATGGATCGTGGCGGAATAAGCTATAACTGCACAACTTATAATACAGGTGCAATGAAAATTGCACACTCAAAAGCCATATTTTGAGTGCGGAATGGAGAGTTGCGGTACAGGCTAAAACTCTTGCGGTATAGCTGTACCACCGCAAATTGTAATACGGGTAAGATGATATTCTTTGCGCCAATCTTTCAGCAGTATAGGGATATAGCAAAACTTGTAATTTTGCCAAAAATGGATATCCCTGGTTTGTCACAAATTTGCTTTTTTGACAAAATCAATTGCACATGTGTAAATAATATCATGTTACCCTTAAAGGGACAGTCTACTTGAAATGTTTTATTGTTTAAAAATATACGGCTAGATTTAGAGTTTTGTCGGTAAAGACCCACGTAGCTAATGCTGCTTTTTTTCCCAGCACACCCTTAAGACAACGCTGGTATTTAGAGTTGTCTGAGGGGCTGCGTTCGGCTCAGAAAAGGGTGCATTGAGCCTAATTTAGCTCCACATCAACCCTCAATACCAGCGTTGCTTACGGTAGCGGTAAGCTGGAAAAACGTGCTCATGCACGATATCCCCATAGGAAACAATGGGGCAGTTTGGGCTGAAAAAAACCTAGCACCTGCAAAAAAGCAGCGTTCAGCTCCTAACGTTTCCTATGGGGAAACACTCTCTAAGTCTGCACCTAACACCCTAACATGAACCCCGAGTCTAAACACCCCTAACCTTACACTTATTAACCTAATCTGCCGCCCAATCTATTCCAATCAGCCAATTGAATGCGAGTTCAATACGATTGACTGATTGGATCAGCCAATCGGATTGAACTTCAATCTGATTGGCTGATTGCATCAGCCAATCAGATTTTTTCTACCTTAATTCCGATTGGCTGATAGAATTCTATCAGCCAATCGGAATTGAAGGGACGCCATCTTGGATGACGTCCCTTAAAGGAACCTTCATTCGTTGGGAAGTCGTCGGTTTAAGAGGATGGCTCCGCGTCGGCTCCTTTGAAGATGGCTCCGCTCCGGGTGGATGAAGATTGAAGACGCCGCCTGGATGAACACTTCTACCGGATGGAGGACCTCTTCTTGCCCTGCTTGGATGAAGACTTCTACTGGATCAAGGACCTCCTCTGCGCACCTTGGATAAAGAATTTGGCTCGGCTGGGTGAAGACGACTCAAGGTAGGATGATCTTCAGGGGGTTAGCGATAGGTTTTTTAAGGGGGTTTTGGGTGGGTTAGAGTAGGGGTATGTGGGTGGTGGGTTGTAATGTTGGTGGGGGTATTGTATTTTTATTTTCAGGTAAAAGAGCTGATTACTTTGGGGCAATGCCCCGCAAAAAGCCCTTTTAAGGGCTGGTAATAGAGCTGATTACTTTGGTAGTTTAGAATAGGGTAGAGCATTTTTTTATTTTGGGGGGCACAGTAGTTAAGAGCTTTATATTCACACATTAGCCCATAAAGCTCTTAACTACAGACTTTTTTTGGAGGTAGGAGTCTTGTCGGTAGAGGGTCTACCGCTCACTTCTCCCAAGACTCCAAATACCGACGTTAGGCAGATCCCATTGAAAAGATAGGATACGCAATTGGTGTAAGGGGATCTGCGGTAGCCTGGAGTCGTGGTGAGGAAGTGAGTGTTAGACCCTTTCCTGCCTGACTCTAAATACCAGCGGGTGGCCAAAAGCAGCGTTAGGACCCCTTAACGCTGCTTTTGACGGCTAACACCAAACTCTAAATCTAGGTGATAGATAATTGCTTTATTACCAATTCCCCAGTTTTGCATATACAATGCTATTATATTAATACACTTTTTACCTCTGTGACTACCTTGTATCTAAACCTCTGCAGACTGCCTCCTTTTCTCAGTGCTAGTTACAAACTTGCATTTTAGCCAATTAGTGCTGACTCCTGCATAACTCCACGGGAGTGAACACAATGTTATATATATGGCACACATAAACTACCACTGTATAATTGTGAAAAGCTATGAAAAACTGTAAAATTCCCTGAGATAAGAGGCGATCTTCAATGGCTTGAAAATCAGCCTATGAGCCTACCTAGATTTAGCTTTCAACAAAGAATACTAAGAGAAAAAGGCAAATTTTATGACAAAAGTAAAATGGAAAGATGTTTAAAATTGCATGCCCTATTTAAATTATGAAAGTCTAATTTTGAGTTTACTGTCCCTTTAATGCATCATGTAACTATGATTATGATTATAGTGAAAAACAAGAAAAAAGCACAGTGCTTTGTTAATACAACAACTTGAAGTATGTATGAAGATGATAAACAGAACTAGTAAGAAGGATTTCTGTACAAATAGAGGGCTCCCCCTAAGTAGGAGTGTCTTTGAGAAAGCACCATTCCTGGGAATGAAATGTGTCATAAGTGCACCTGTGTGATCAGCTGGTGTTTGTGAAGCTACAATGTTTTAAATTTTTGTAGAATTAAGTTGAGCTATTTTTAAGTAGCCGTGAAAGCCTCTTTTTGCTGTTGGTATCGTAAATTAGCTCCTTTAGGAGGAACCTATTTTATTTGGTACTTGGCTTTGTGCAAGTGTAGATAAAAGAACTGATGCTGTTTTAAAGGCATAGGGACCGATTTATTAATCAGCGGATGCTGCTTATTCGGGGCAAGCCTTTTGGCTCGACTCAAAACTCAGAAGCAGCGGTCTTAAGACAATTGGGATGATTGACACCCCCTGCTGGCCGCGAATGTGCAGGGGGCGGCATCGCACAACCATTTCACCAAAGATGCTTGTGCAATGATAAATGCCAACAGCGAATAATGGCCGTCCGGCATTTGATAAATCGGCCCCATACAGTGATCACACCATATATTGATTTAATTTAGATTTTTTTTTTCTGTTTACTCACTTTGAATTTTGCTCATTTATAAAAATAAACTATTAACGATTTTATTTTTGAAAGTATTCTTACAATACAGCATATTTTGACACCTGCCTAAAACTTTTGCACAGTAGTAGTAGGAAAAATACCCCACTAGTTACTAGCACTAAAAGCTTCATAAAAGACACCACTGACTTTCTAAATAAACATAGCCAGATCAAAGGATTGCCTCTAGGGATGGGCAGATGTTTCTAAACCTTAAAAATGTAAAACAAATTTTTATACATTAGTTGGTTCGAATCGAATTTTGAATGTTTACATTACATTCTAACAATCTATTTTCGAATGTTCATTTTCACATTTTTCAATTGCATTCAAAAATATTAATTCAAATAATAGATTGTATTATATCAAATTTAATATTAAAATTCGTTATCTATATTTCACATTCGACTTTGAAATGTAATATTCGATTCAAAATGTAATATTCGAATTTGGTTCAATATATCACAATTTCGATTTTGAAATGCAATATTCAAATTCGATTTCAAGATAACAAATTTGATTTTGTAATGTAGTATTCAAATTCGATTTTAATTTCAAAATAGTATTTCTAAGATACAATATTCATTTGTAATGGAATATTCTAATTTGAATTTGAATTCGATTTTATAATTCAGTTATCTTATAAATATTTAAATTATTTAATATTTGAATTTAAATACTAAAATCAACTTATTCCCTGCCATATGTAAATGTTATAAATAGTTGTAGTTTTTTTAAAATTTCATTTGACAGGTTTAGTTTTGGAGAAAAGGGACATACTGTTTTGGTGGTCATGTTGGAATTTGTGATACTGATTTTTTTCTATATACTACTATTATCTATCAATTTGCTCCTGTGGCAACTTTTTTTTAATTTTGTGTGGACACAACTGTGGAGGCTGGTCTGCACACCGTGAGAAGACGCATTTTTTATCTCCATCTTCAATCAATTTCATATATTTTTGGAGCGGTAATATGCGGTCTATTATTATTTTTTATAGGCAAAAATGCAGGTAATAGTAATAGGTGGCTTCCTGGTTTTACTTTGTGCATTTTTTTTTTTTTTGCTAAGAATTTAATTTGAAAAATTATTCATCTTTATATTATTGTAATTTTGTAAGTCTGTTCTACATTAGTGTTTCTTAACTACAACCCAGAAGTGACCGTGGCAGGCAATATTTTCATGATGTCTTAACACACTCACTGCTACATATTGCAAGACAAAAGCTCATTTGAGCCTTGGCTCTCTGAGTCTAAGTGGCTCTTTGATTAAAAGGGGTGGAGTTACTCACTGGAGTACATCTACATCCACTCTGCTTCTAATTCTACTTCATCTCATGTCTTCCTGCCTCTGTCTCCCTGGCTGCTGTTAAATGTCCCTTTAATTACTGCTAGAATCTCTGGTAATGTCTTCCTGCCTCTGTCTCCCTGGCTGCTGTTAAATGTCCCTTTAATTCCTGCTAGAATCTCTGGTAATGTCTTCCTGCCTCTGTCTCCCTGGCTGCTGTTAAATGTCCCTTTAATTCCTGCTAGAATCTCTGGTAATGTCTTCCTGCCTCTGTCTCCCTGGCTGCTGTTAAATGTCCCTTTAATTACTGCTAGAATCTCTGGTAATGTCTTCCTGCCTCTGTCTCCCTGGCTGCTGTTAAATGTCCCTTTAATTCCTGCTAGAATCTCTGGTAATGTCTTCCTGCCTCTGTCTCCCTGGATGCTGTTAAATGTCCCTTTAATTCCTGCTAGAATCTCTGGTAATGTCTTCCTGCCTCTGTCTCCCTGGATGCTGTTAAATGTCCCTTTAATTCCTGCTAGAATCTCTGGTAATGTCTTCCTGCCTCTGTCTCCCTGGCTGCTGTTAAATGTCCCTTTAATTCCTGCCATATATCTCTGTTAACCATTTGCTCTCACTCCATCTTGTCTACCTGTAATCATCTTATCAGATACTTTGTATAACTTTAATGCATCCTGCCATCGCCCCCCCCCCCTCTAATTTGCAAGTGTGTAACTCCTGGCTGGCCCAACTGCTTTTAATCCGCTGCACAGAATCATTCCATTACACTCACTGCTACATATTGCAAGCCAAAAGCTCATTTGAGCCTTAGCTCTCTGAGTCTAAGTGGCTCTTTGATTAAAAGTAGCAGAGTTACTCACTGGAGTACATCTACATCCACACTGCTTCTAATGCGACTTCATCTCATCTCTCCCTGGCTGCTGTTAAATGTCCCTTTAATTCCTGCTAGAATCTCTGGCAATGTCTTCCTGCCTCTGTCTCTCTGGCTGCTGTTAAATGTCCCTTTAATTCCTGCTAGAATCTTTGGTGATGTCTTTCTGCCTCTGTCTCCCTGGCTGCTGTTAATTGTCCCTTTGTTTAACTGTGTATTTAATAATTGAGGACCAAATAGAAATGCTTCATTTCTGCACTACAGACTACAAGAGTTGTGCTGAAAACTGCTGCTGCTGAGAGCTGATACACATCTCTAAAATGAATCTTCCATCTGTGAAAGGTAATAATATAGTTATTAGGATTGCATACCCCTTTAATTAATTCATTGGCTTTCTTTTACATAAGTCTGCATGTTTTTTGTGTGTACTGTTTACTTAATAAATCTTTTTTTTTTCTTTATAATACAGGATCCTTTCAGATTTCTAAATCTAGCCTTTGTTTGACTGTGTATTTAATAATTGAGGAGCACACACTACAAATGCTTCATTTCTAGACTACAGACTGCTGGAGTTGTGCTGAAAACTGCTGCTGCGGCTGCTGAGTGTTGATACAAGACTCTAAAATGAATTTTCCATCTCTGAAAGGTAATAATATAGTTATTAGTATTGCATACCCCTTTAACTAATTCATTGACTTTCTTTTACATATCTGCATGTTTTTTGTTTTTCTTTATTATACAGGATCCTTTAATAATTCTAAATATGGCCTTTATCTGACTGTATTTTATAATTGAGGAGGACCGACTACAAATGCTTCATTTCTGGACTACAGACTGTTGATGTTGTGATGAAAAATGCTGCTGCTGCTGAGAGCTGATACAAGTCTATAAAATAACTTTTCTATCTCTGAAAGGTAATAATACAGTTATTAGTATTACATATCCCTTTAATTAATTCATTGGCTTTCTTTTACATAAGTCTGCATGTATTTTTAGTTTACTGTTTATACTTAACAAAAAAATGTTTCTTCTTTATTATACAGAATTCTTAGAGATTTCTAAATCCTGCCTTTGTTTGACTTTGTATTTAATAGATGACGACTAATTACAAATGCTTCATTTCTGGACTACAGACTACTGGAGTTGTGCTGGAAACTGCTGCTGCTGAAAGCTGATATAAGTCTCTAAAATGAATGTTTCATCTTTGAAAGGTAATAATATAGTTATTAGGATTGCATACCCCTTTAATTAATTAATTGGCTTTCTTTTACATAAGTCTGTATGTGTTTTCTTGTGTACTGTTTATACCTAATGAATCTGTTTTTTATTTTCTTTATTACACAGGATCCTTTCAGATTTCTAAATCTAGCCTTTGTTTGACTGTGTATTTAATAATTGAGGAGCATCAACTACAAATGTTTCATTTCTGGACTACAGACTGCTGGAGTTGTGCTGAAAACTGTTGCTGCTGTTGAGAGTTGATACAAGTCTCTAAAAGGAATTTTCCATCTCTGAAAGGTAATAATATAGTTATTAGTATTGCATACCCCTTTAATTAATTCATTGGCTCTTTCTTTTACATAAGTCTGCATGTGTTTTTTTGTGTACCGTTTATACTTAAAAAAACCTGTTTTATTTTTTTTCTTTATTATACAGGATCCTTTCAGACTTTTTAATCCGGCCTGTATTTGACTGTATATTTAATAATTGAGAAGGACCAACTACGAATGCTTCATTTCTGGACTACAGACTGCTGGAGTTGTGCTGAAAACTGCTGCTGCTGCTGCTGAGAGTTGATTAAAGTCTCTAAAATGAATTTTCCATCTCTGAAAGGTAATAATATTGTTATTAGTATTGCATACCCCTTTAATTAATTTGTTGGCTTTCTTTTACATAAGTCTGCATGTTTTTTTGTGTGTGTACTGTTTATTCTTAAATAACCTGTTTTATTTTTTTTTCTTAATAATAAGGATCCTATCAGAATTCTAAATCCGGCCTTTGTCTGACTGTGTATTTAATAATTGAGAAGGACCAACTACAAATGTTTCATTTCTGGACTACAGACTGCTGGAGTTGTGCTGAAAACTGCTGCTGAGAGTTAATACAAGTCTCTAAAAGGAATTTTCAAACTCTGAAAGGTAATAATTTATGGCTAGATTACGAGTTTTTGTCGGTAATGGTGTGCGGGGCTAACGAGCCTTTTTTTCACACCGCTCACTTAAGACAACGCTGGTATTACAGGTTTTCTTCAAGCCGGCGTTAGCCTCAGAAAAGTGAGCGTTGAGCAAAATTTAGCTCTACATCTCACTGTAATACCAGCACTGCTTACGGTAGCAGTGAGCTGGCTAAACGTGCTCGTGCACGATTTCCCCATAGGAAACAATGGGGCTGAGCTGGCTGAAAAAAAAACTAACACCTGCAAAAAAGCAGCGTTCACCTCCTAACGCAGCCCCATTGTTTCCTATGGGGAAATAAAAGTTATGTCTGCACCTAACACCCTAACATGAACCCCAAGTCTAAACACCCCTAATATTACACTTATTAACCCCTAATCTGCCGCCCCGACATCGCCGCCACCTACATTATATTATTAACCCCTAATCTGACGCTCCGGACACCACCGCCACCTACATTATAGTTATGAACCCCTAATCTGATGCCCCCAACATCACTGAACCCTACATTTTATTTATTAACCCCGAATCTGCCCCCCCAACGTCTCCGCAACTATATTAAATTTATTAACCCCTAATCTGCCGCCGCCACTATAATACATTTATTAACCCCTAAACCCTAACTAACCCTAACCCTAACACCCCCCTAACGTAAATATAATTTAAATAAATCTATATAAATTTACTACAATTAAATAAATTAATCCTATTTAAAACTAAATACTTACATATAAAATAAACCCTAAGATAGCTACAATATAACTAATAGTTACATTGTAGCTAGTTTAGGATTTATATTTATTTTACAGGCAATTTTGTATTTATTTTAACTAGGTACAATAGTTATTAAATAGTTATTAACTATTTAATAACTTCCTAGTTAAAATAAGTACAAATTTACCTGTAAAATAAATCCTAACCTAAGTTACAATTACACCTAACACTACACTATCATTAAATTAGTTACATAAATTACCTACAATTAACTACAACTAAATTAAATAAACTAAAGTACAAAACCCCCCCACTAAATTACAGAAAATAAAAAAAGAATTACAATGTTTTTTAAACTAATTACACCTAATCTAATCCCTCTAATAAAATAAAAAAGCCCCCCAAAACAATAAAATTCCCTACCCTATACTAAATTACAAATAGCCCTTAAAAGGGCTTTTTGCAGGGCATTGCCCCAAAGTAATCAGCTCTTTTACATGTAAAAAAAAATGCAATACCCCCCACATTAAAATCCACCACCCACACACCCAACCCTACTCTAAAACCCACCCAATCCCCCCTTAATAAAACCTAACACTACCCCCATGAAGATCACCCTACCTTGAGCCGTCTTCACCCAGCTGGGCACAAGTGGTCCTCCAGAGGGGCAGAAGTCTTCATCCGATCCGGGCAGAAGAGGACCTCCAGACGGGCAGAAGGCTTCATCCAGGCGGCATCTTCTATCTTCTTCCATTCGGAGCGGAACGGGTCCATCTTGAAGACATCCGACGCAGAGCATCCTCTTCCATTCGATGGCGACTGAAGAATGAAGGTTCCTTTAAGTGACGTCATCCAAGATGGCGTCCCTTCAATTCCGATTGGCTGATAGAATCCTATCAGCCAATCGGAATTAAGGCAGGAAAAATCCTATTGGCTGATCCAATCAGCCAATAGAATTGAGCTCGCATTCTATTTAATATATTAGCGGCGACGTTGGGGGCGGCAGATTAGGGGTTAATAAATGTAGGTAGGTGTGGGCGATGTTAGGCCTCGGTTTAGGCGTTAATAAGTAGTTTATGGGTGTTAGTGTACTTTGTAGCACTTTAGTTAAGAGTTTTATGTTACGCCGTTAGCCCATAAAACTCTTAACTACTGACTTTTAAATGCAGTAGGAGTCTGGACAGGAGAGGGTCTACCGCTCACTTTTTCAAGCAATCGTAATACCGGCGTTAGGAAAATCCCATTAAAAAGATAGTATACGCAATTAACGTAAGGGGGGAAAAAACTGAGCGGTACACCTGTACCTGCCAGACTCGTAATACCAGCTGGCGTTAAAAAGCAGGGTTGGGACCCCTCAACACTGCTTTTTACAGCTAACGCAAGACTCGTAATGTAGCCGATAGTTATTAGTATTGCATACCCATCTAATTAATTAATTGGCTCTTTCTTTTACATAAGTCTGCATGTGTTTTTTGTATACTGTTTATAATTAAAGAACCTGTTTTATTTTTTTTTTCTTTATTATACAGGACCATTTTAGAATTCTAAATCCGGCCTTTGTTTGACTGTTTATTAAATAATTGAGAAGGACCAAATACAAATGCTTCATTTCTAGACTACCGACTGCTGGAGTTGTGCTGGAAACTGCTGCTTCTGCTGAGAGTTGATGTTCAAGTCTCTAAAAGGAATTTTCCATCTCTGAAAAGTAATAATATACGGCTAGATTATAAGTTTTGCGGTAAGAGCTGCTCGGTACTAACATGCAAGTCATTGTCACCGTTCACTTACCTACAGTGCTGGCATTACAGGTTTGAAAAACCCGGCGTTAGCAGACAAAAAGTGAGCGTAGAGCAAAATTGAGCTCCATACCGCACTCCAATACCAGCGCTGCAGTGAGCTGCGGTAAGCTGGTTTTACGTGCTCGTGTACAATTTCCCCATAGACATCAATGGGGAGAGCCATCTGAAAAAAAGTCTAACACCTGCAATAAAGGAGCGTAAAGCTCCGTAACGCAGCCCCATTGATTCCTAAAATCAATTTATGTTTACACCTAACACCCTAACATGAACCCCGAGTCTAAACACCCCTAATCTGCTGCCCCTGACATCGCCAACACCTACATTATACTTATTAACCCCTAATCTGCCGCCCCCGACATTGCAGACACCTACATTACACTTATTAACCCCTAAACTGCCGCCCCTGACATCGTCGACACCTACATTATAGTTATTAACCCCTAATCTGCTGTCCCCAACATCGCCGACACCTACATAATTTTATTAACCCCTAATCTCCCATACCCAATGTCGCCACAACCTACCTACACTTATTAACCCCTAATCTGCCACCCCAATGTCACGCCCACTATACTAAATTTATTAACCCCTAAACCTAACCCTAAGTCTAACCCTAACACCCACTAACTTTAATGTAATTAAAATAAATCTAAATAAAACCTACTATTAATAACTAAATAATTCCTATTTAAAACTAAATACTTACCTGTAAAATAAACCCTAAGCTAGCTTCAATATTACTAATAGTTACATTGTATCTAGCTTAGGTTTTATTTTTATTTTCCAGCTAAGTTTGTATTTATTTTAACTAGGTAGAATAGTTACTAAATAGTTATTAACTATTTACTATCTATCTAGCTAAAATAAATACAAATGTACCTGTAAAATAAAACCTAACATGTCTTACACTAACACTGTACACTACAATTAAATAAATTACATAAATTAAATACAATTAACTAAATTACAAAAAACAAACACTAAATTACACAAAATTAAAAAAAAAGAAATTATCAGACATTTAAACCAATTATTCTAATAGCCCTATCAAAATAAAAAAGCCCCCCAAAATAAAAAAAAACCCTCGCCTACAATAAACGACCAATAGCCCTTAAAAAGGCCTTTTGCGGGGCATTGCCCCAAAGATATCAGCTCTTTTATCTGACAAAAAATAGAAACAACCCCCCAACAGTAAAACTCACCACCCACACAACCAACCCCCCAAAAAAAACTTAACACAAAAAACCTAAGCTCCCCATTGCCCTGAAAAGGGCATTTGCATGGGCATTGCCCTTAAAAGGGCATTTAGCTCTACTGCGCCCAAAGCCCTAAGTTAAAAATAAAACCTACCCAATAAACCCTTAAAAAAAGTGTTTGCGATGCGGGAGGGCCTCGGTTTAGGGGTTAACAGGTAGTTTATCGGTGTTAGTGTACTTTTTAGCACTTTATTTATGAGTTTTATTCTACAGCTTTGTAACTACTAACTTTAGAATGTGTTACGAATCTTGCAGGATAGGCTGTACCGCTCACTTTTTGGCCTAAAAAAAAAGCTTGTAATATCGGCGCAATGGAAGTCCCATTGCAAAAAGACTTTACGAAAATTGCGTAAGTTAATTTGCGGTTTGGCCAAAAATGTGTGTGGGTACATACAAGACTCGTAATAGCAGCAGTAGTGAGAAAGCAGCGTTATGAGCCTTAACGCTGCTTTTTTACTCATAACGCAAAACTAGTGATCTAGCCGTAAGGGTTTTATACCTCTGTGATAATAATGCATCCTTAATAACAAGAGTGTTTGCCTAGTGTGTATAGTTATACTTTACTCTAAATTAATATTAGATCTATAATCTGTAAACATAATCAGTATAGATATTCAAGGTATAACGTGACAGTGTTTATATATATAAATGTGTAACTAAGGGGATATTTAATTCAAGTAATGATTGTGTGTCCTATAAACGTGTTGTCCACTGGGTAATATTAGTGGAAGTTAGATAACTATATCTTTCAATCAGGCCAAATGCACACATTATCTATATTTAGATTGACCCCATAACATTCAAATAAATATGTGATTTTCATTACTATTCATACAAATAATACATAACGTCCCTTTCTAATAAAGATAGTAATAAAATTATATGGGGGATTAAGTACCCACCCCTCTCTATACTAAACTATGAGGGATTATTAGGACACAGAAATATGCCCAGATAACTACAATATCAGATGTTGCATGTGGGTATAGTGGTAAGATAATATACACATAGCAAGGTGTACAATGTGGGAGAGGGCTTAGATTATATACACAGAACTTTTAGAAAGCAGCCATATCTATGTTTTCGTTTAACCCTCCTGGAAAGAGGGTATCAAATTTATAAATCCAGTAGATTTCCCTCTAACAATAATTAATTAACAGTACCAAGAGGAAGACTACCTCATTCATTACTAACTATAACTCCAACTATAAAGCCATAAGGAAAATAATCCACAAACACTGGTATCTTCTTAAAAAAGACCCTATCCTTAAAGGAATAATAGAGGACCAACCTAATATCACATACAGGAGAGCCCCGACTATTAAGCAAAAAAATAGCCCCCAATAAAATCATAATGTCCAAAAGAGTTCCTAAGATAGGAGCCCCCAATAATAACAATTATCAACATAAAGGATCTTTTAGATGTAGAATTAAAAGATGCAATATGTGTAAATATATTACACATGGGGCCACTAGTGTGACTTCCACCACCTCAGGATACACTTATCAACTTAAAGTTAGATTGGACTGTAGCTCTAGGCATGTAATAAATCTACTTACCTGTATTTGTGGGTTACAATATTTAGGCAGGACAATTAGGAAAGTGAGAATCAGATGGGGTTAGCATTTTAGCATGCTCGGTGCCATTCTGGATCCAATTGACAATTTTGCATCACCCCTCAGGAAAGGATTCCCTTTAAACAGGGGACCAACAGGTTCAAAAGCCTATGCCAGAGGGAAACCTACTGTATTTATAAATTTGATACCCTCTTTCCAGGAGGGTTAAATGAAAACATAGATATGGCTGCTTTCTAAATGTTCTGTGTATATAATCTGAGCCCTCTCCCACATTGTACACCTTGCTTTGGGTTTATTATGTTACCACTATACCCACATGCAACATCTGATATTGTAGTTATCTGGGCATATTTCTGTGTCCTAATAATGCCTCATAGTTTAGTATAGAGAGGGGTGGGTACTTAATCACCCACATAATTTTATTACTCTCTTTATAAGAAAGGGACATTGTGTATTATTTGTATGAATAGTTAATCACATATTTATTTGAATGTAATGGGGTCAATCTAAATATAGATAATGTGTGCATTGGGCCTGATTGAAAGCTATAGTTATCTAACTTCCACTAATATTACCCAGTAGTCAACACATTTATAGGACACACAATCATTACTTGAATTAAATATCCCCTTAGTTACACTTATATATAAATATTAACACTGTCACGTTATACCTTGAATAGGTATACAGATTATGTTTACAGATTATAGATCTAATATTAATTTAGAGTAAAGTATCACTATAAGCACTAGGCGAACACTCTTGTTATTAAGGATTGCATTATTATCACAGAGGTATAAAACCATTAGTTTGTTTATTCTATTATTAGACTAACACATACCAGCATATCCCCATTATATTTTAAATAAGTATGAATTCAAATCACATTTATTTATATTTTCACACATACGTCTAGATTACGAGTTTTGCGTTATGAGTGGTGCGGTGCTAACTTGCACGTTATTCTCACCGCTCACATTCCTACAGCGCTGGTATTACAGGTTTTTACAAACCCGGCGTTAACAGGCAAGAAGCGAGCGTAGAGCAAAATTGTGCTCCATACCGCACTCCAATACCAGCGCTGCTTAAGTCAGCGGTGAGCTGGTTGTATGTGCTTGTGCACGATTTCCCCCTAGACATCAATGGGGAAAGCCAGCTGAGAAAAAGTCTAACACCTGCAAAAAAGCAGCGTAAAGCTCAGTAACGCAGCCCCATTGATTCCTATGGGGGAACTAAAGTTATGTTTACACCTAACACCCTAACATGAACCCCAAGTCTAAACACCCCTAATCTTACACTTATTAACACCCAATCTGCCGCACCTGACTTCGTCGACACCGACATTATACATATTAAACCCTAATCTGCCGCTCCGGACATCGCCGCCACCTACATTATACTTATGAACCCCTAATCTGCTGCCCCCAACATCGCCGCTACCTACATTATATTTATTAACCCCTAATCTGCTGCCCACAACATCGCTGACACCTACATAATGTTGTAATAATGAAAAGAGAAAGAACAGGGGCATTACTATGGCACACTTTAGGGGATTGTCCTCTCATACATGAAGGGTAGGTGATTATGTAGTGTGATTATGTGTTTTAGTTAAAACTTAACATTTATTAAGACATAGATAAAATATTATCAATGTTGTGGACCATGCCACTTTAAATAAAAAATAGTAAATTAAGTCTTAAACAACTCAAAATAAATATAATAAAAAAGAAGATAATACGTGCACTTGAGCTCTCTGTTATAGTAGTTACCTCCTATCAATTCCAGATTTAAGTTAACATATATAACGCCAGGGTAGTAAAGTTTTCATTGGCTATAATTTCTATTAGAAACCGCAGCAAGCTTAGACGGTAGTGTGGGAAACGTAACTATTGCCAAAAATGCTTCTATTGCCGTAAGCGGTACTAAAGCTATTGCCAGTTTCCACACTCTCCTTAACGTAAGCTAGGCTGAGTAATTACACCTAAGTAGGTGCCCTAAAAGAGGGCCAACGATTAAACCAATATTTAAATTATTAAATCATTACCCGGTAAACTGTTATTGGATACCAATATTAACAGAGAGCGCAGTGCGAACGGCCTAATGCGCGTTTCGCAAACGCTTTTTCAAAGGCCCAATAACAGTTTACCGGGTAATGGTTTAATAATTTAAATATTGGTTTAAATATTATTAACCCCTAATCTGCTGCCCCTAACATCGCCGCCACCTACCTACATTTATTAACCCCTAATCTGCCGCCCCCAACGTCGCCACCACTATATTATATTTATTAACCCCTAAACCTAAGTCTAATATAGTGACGTTGACGTTGGGGGCGGCAGATTAGGGGTTAATAAATGTAGGTAGGTGGTGGCGATGTTAGGGATGGCAGATTATGGATTAATAATACTTAACTAATTTTTGCGAGACGGAGTGTGGTGGTTTAGGGGTTAATATGTTTATTATAGTGGCGGCGATGTCGGGAGCAGCAGATTAGGGGTTAATAATTTTATTTTAGTGTTTGCAATGCGGGAGAGCCTCGGTTTAGGGGTTAATAGGTAGTTTATGGGTGTTAGTGTACTTTTTAGCACTTTAGTTATGAATTTTATGCTAAGGCTTTGTAGTGTAAAACTCATAACTGACTTTAAAATGCGGTACGAATCTTGACGGGATAGGGTGTACCGCTCACTTTTTGGCCTCCCAGGACAAGCTCGTAATACCGGTGCTGTGGAAGTCCCATTGAAAATAGACTATACGCAAATTGCGTAAGTTGATTTGTGTTAAGTCCAAAAACTTGTGCGGTGCCCCTAAATCTGCAAGACTCGTAATACAAGCGGTAGTAAAAAAGCAGCGTTATAAGGCTTAATGCTGCTTTTTTACTCATAACGCAAGACTTGTAATCTAGCCGATAGTGATTTCCTTGTCACATTAATAATTATCCCTAACTATCATATTTTATTTATTAATTATTACTTGCATGCCCTACCATTTTTATACTAGTCCATCTTATTTATATTCGGCTAGATTACGAGTTTTGCGATGAGCTGAAAAAGCAGCATTAACAGGTCCTAATGCTGCTTTTTCACTACCGCTGCTATTACTTGCAGTCTTGCAGGTTTAGGGGCATCGCACACTTTTTTGGCCTTACCGCAAACCGACACGTAAACTTCGTAAACCCTTTTTTTCTATGGGACTTCCATAGTGCTGGTATTACGAGTTTGTCTTGGGAGGCAAAAAAGTGAGCAGTACACCCTCTACCTCCAAGATTCCTAACGCATTTTAAAGTCAGTACCTATGAGTTTTACACTACAAAGCTGTAGCATAAAACTCATAACTAAAGTGCTAAAAAGTACACTAACACCCATAAACTACCTGTTAACCCCTAAACCGAGGCCCTCCCGCATCGCAAACACTATAATAAAATTTGTAACCCCTAATCTGCCACTGCCTGTAAAAAAAATACAAACCCCCCCAACAGTAAAACCCACCACCCACACAACCAACCCACCAAATAAAACCCTAACTAAAAAAACTAAGCTCCCCATTGTCCTGAAAAGGGCATTTGAATGGGCATTGCCCTTAGAAGGGCATTTAGCTCTATTGCTGCCCAAAGCCCTAACCTAAAAAATAAACCCACCCAATACACCATTAAAAAATCCTAGCACTAACCCCCGAAGATTCACTTACCAGGAGAAGTCTTCATCTCAGCGGCAATATGTCCTCAACAATGCCGGCAGAAGTGGTCCTCCAGACAGGCAGAAGTCTTCATCCAGACGGCATCTTCTATCTTCTACGTGGTGCAGCTCTATCTTCAAGACATCCGGCGCGGAGCATCCTCTTCAAACGACGGCTTCTTCGGAATGAATATCTCTTTAAGTGACGTCATTCAAGATGGCGTCCCTTAGATTCCAATTGGCTGATGCATTCTTGATTGGATGATGAATTCTATCAGCCAATCGGAATTAAGATAGAAAAAATCCTATTGGCTGATGCAATCAGCCAATAGGATTGAGCTGGCATTCTATTGACTGTTCCAATCAGCCAATAGAATGCCAGCTCAATCCTATTGGCTGATTGGATCATACAATAGAATTGAAGTTCAATACTATTGGCTTTTTTCTACCTTAGAATTCTATCAGCCAATTGGAATCTAAGGGACGCCATCCTGGATGACGTCACTTAAAGAGATATTCATTCCGAAGAAGCCGTCGTTTGAAGAGGATGCTCCGCGCCGGATGTCTTGAAGATGAAGCCGCTCCGCATCAGAAGGATGAAGATAGAAGATGCCGTCTGGAAGAAGATTTCTGCCCATCTGGAGGACCACTTTTGCCCGTCTGGAGGACCACTTCTGCCAGCTTCATTGAGGACATCTTGCCGCTTTTTTAAGGGTGTATTGGGTGGGTTTATATTTTAGGTTAGGGCTTTGGGAAGCAATAGAGCTAAATTCCCTTTTAAGGGCAATGCCCATCCAAATACCCTTTTCAGGGCAATGGGGAGCTTAGGTTTTTTAGTTAGGGTTTTATTTGGGGGGATGGTTGTGTGGGTGGTGGGTTTTAATGTTGGGGGGGTTGTTTGTATTTTTTTTACAGGTAAAAGAGCTGATTTCTTTGGGGCAATGCCCCGCAAAAGGCCCTTTTAAGGGCTATTGGTAGTTTAGTTTAGGCTAGGGTTTTTTTTTATTTTGGGGGGCTTTTTTATTTTGACAGGGCTTAGATTAGGTGTAATTAGTTTAAAGATCTGTAATTAGTTTTTTATTTTCTGTAATTTAGTTTTTTTTGTGATTTAGCTAATTTAATTTAATTTATTTAATTCTATATAATGTAGGGAATTGATTTAATTGTAGTGTAGTGTTAGGTGTTATTTTAAAGTAGTTTAGGTTTTATTTTACAGGTCATTTTGTATTTATTTTAGATAGGTAGTTATTAAATAGTTAATAACTATTTAGTAACTATTCTACCTAGTTAAAATAAATACAAACTTGCCTGTAAAAAGAAATAAACCCTAAGCTAGATACAATGTAACTATTAGTTATATTGTAGCTAGCTTAGGGTTTATTTTAAAGGTAAGTATTTAGTTTTAAATAGGAATAATTTAGTTAATGATAGTAATTTTATTAAGATTTATTTTAATTATATTTAAGTTAGGGGGTGTTAGGGTTAGGGTTAGACTCAGGTTTAGTGGTTAATACATTTAGAATAGTGGTGACGACGTTGGGGCGGCAGATTAGGGGTTAATAAATGTAGGTAGGGGGAAATTCCGGGCGGCGGCCATGACAGGTCGCAAAACTTTCAGCTCCAACAACTTTCAACATGAATCTGTATGTAATCCTCTTTTTACCACTTCATCGCTTCTATATCTTGGAATGAGGTTACTCAGCGGAGCCTGCTCTTTCGTATGATCCCACTAGAGGTTGTGGCCTACCATCTTACCCTCCCCCCCGGCAAGTTTGTCTTGTCGTTAGGAAGCAGTGTTCCTCCGCAAGACGCTGCAAATATTCTCATCAACAAGACACGATGTACATTTACTAACTCATATGCTGCCTCAGCTTTACTTAGTGTATCATATTTACCACCCGATATGGAGATCCCTCCCAACTTCCTGGAAGCGTTGCTCATTGACCACCATGCTAACTTAGAAAATAAGCTCAACACAGCATTCGGGATGAAAGGCACTTGCCCGCTCCAAGAACCCACCCAGACTGAAGCCGGTGTGATGGTGGAGGGGGGAGATGGCGCTTTGGGGCCCCGGCACCCGTTTCCTACCGTCTCCATTATAGGAAGAGCAAGAGAGCCTGGTGTTGCAAAAGCCTTAGCATGACAAGCCTTTATGCTGACAAGGGAAGAGAGGCTCCGCATCTCTGGAGGAAAATGAAGCGCTCTTTGCAATCCTTCATGATGCAGCGGCAGGAGCATAGATATGCCCCTCCGCTGTTACACATTCCCTACTCTCCCTTAACCATAATGGGGGCATGTGTATTACCCTGGGTTGCTGTTATGCCCTTACCGTCATTGCGGCGGTTGTATCTGCATCTCTGCATCCCTTGGGACCCGGGAGGTCTGCTCTCTCTACGTATTTTCCCGGACATGAGGGTTGGATGTGGACGATGCAACATAGTAAAATATACTGTCACGCTATTGTACTTCACAGAGATTCTTTGTTCCTTATGTAAAACCGGCTGAACACTACTGAAAATCCTTTAAGCCTACACTAGGTTTTACTCATCTTAATTTTTCCTTGTGAAATTATTACAAATAGACTTTGGAGTTATGTTGAGTATTGCTCATGTTGATCCCCTCTTGTGAACTTATACTCCATCTACTTCTTGCAGCTAAATATAGCTTGATATTAACAACTGTTTAAACCCCATGCTAATTACAATATAAGAGGTTAATGTATATAATCTACATACTTTAACATTGTACACACTGTTAATTTCAATCTGATGATATGGCTTCCTATATGATGTGTTCCTAAATCTTTCTCACCAAACCTTGTTTTTATTGTAGGCTGGCCCTGCAATTATAATACTAATTTGAGCTATTTGGATCCTTGCACATTTATTACTCTGGTCATGGGTGCATGCTGATCTCTCTCATCTTTAGCATCTTTAGTTTTTATATGTATGACTTCAATCAATAGGAGAGGTGGTTCAAATTATCATATGGCCTGGGGGTTAAGTTTTGCTGCCCGTATTTTGATCATACTATTTAGTTGTCCAACATAACCTAGTCAGGGGGCTGACCTATGGGTCTCAAGAGCAGGGTATATTTTAACTTATAAGTTATTATATTTAGGTGAACCAACAATAGTTCCAGTGAAATTACTCCGTCATCTAGGCTCATAGGTCCCTACATTATCAACTTAGCCTTTCCCCCTACTAGTGCAATAACGGGAATATATAGATCTGTAGCAGTTTTTTTTTTTTGTGTGTTAATAGGACTCACACTACTACCAATTGCTAGCAGTAAGGTGTGCACCATGTTTGCAGTGTTTTTCTTATTTCATGTGCTGGTGTAGGGAAGCATCCTGTAATTAGTTTTTGTGACAGTCTAACATGCCATTTTGCCTCTGAGGTTCAAGAGCTTCCGATTTAATTCTCTTTTTGATTTAACCCTCCTTTTTTATATCTTATTTTTTATTACTTATTCTAATTACTCATGCAACAGTAGGGGTCTCCAGATCCATAACTATATTCCAAGTTAACTGGAAATTTGTTCCTACTAATTATTCAGGGCATAATAAGCAGTTGCACCATGTTTCCTGTGTCTTACCTTTTAGTTGCCAGTGTATCATAATAAAAATGTAAAATATGAGGTGAATGTTAAGGGATCCATAAGTGATCTCTCCTATTTCAGACAGCCTTCTACAAATGTTTATTTTTCCTTTTCACGGTTTGAGGTCCAAGAGTGGCCTCCTATTTTTGCAACAAAGGTTTAGATCATCATTGGCATCTACATACTTTGTCTTTCTTTAGTACAATTGATATTATCAACCTTGGTTTATGCAGCCTATAATGTATACTGTATATGGTACCTTGTTATTGTTACTCTTTGAAGGTAAAATAAAAATATTTAAAAAAAAAAAATGTAGGTAGGTTGCGGTCGGTGACATTGGGGGAGGGAGATTTGTGGTTAATAAATATAATGTAAGTGTCTGCGATGTTAGGGGTAGCAGATTAGGGGTTAATAAATATAATGTAGGTGTCGGCGATGTTGGGGGCAGCAGATTAGGGGTTCATAAGTATAATGTAGGTGGTGGCGATGTCCGGAGCGGCAGATTAGGGGTTAATAAGTATAATGTAGGTGTCGGCGATATCGGGGGCGGCAGATTAGGGGTTAATAAGTGTAAGATTAGGGGTGTTTAGACTCAGGGTTCATGTTAGGGGTAAACATAAAATGTGTTTCCCCATAGGAATTAATGGGGCTGCGTTACTGAGATTTACGCTGCTTTTTTGGGGAAAATTGTGCATGAGCACGTACGACCAGCTCACCGCTCACTTAAGCAGCGCTGGTATTGGAGTGAGGTATAAAGCTCAATTTTGCTCTATGCTCACTTCTTGTCTTTTAACGCCGGGTTTGTAATAACCCGTAATACCAGCGCTGCAGGTAAGTGAGCGGTGAGAAAAAACTGCACGTTAGCACCACACAGCTCCTAACGCAAAACTCGTAATCTGGCCGATTGACTATTATCTGTGGCCACCTATATTGTTTTATAGTGACATCCCCCTTTTAGACCTCCCCATTGAATTAGCTGTGTCTTTAAGATATAATCAATCCCTCTTTATGAGTCATATATGGATAAGCTTTTGGGTATATCATGATAATTTCAGTACACCCCAATTTACTGATTATACTAATTATATTATTGTAGCACCCTTTATATTTATAGTAATTTATAGGGATGGCTCACACCTTGACATATTAGCATATGGTCATATATTCCAACACATTCCTAGACAGACGTAGGCTCTCCCTAGATGGAGCATTACATCTCCACACAATTTGAATAGTCATGTGGCCAAAATTGTAATCTGACGACATGAGCCCTAATAGGTTATCCACAAGCGTCGGCAGATTAGGAATGAATAATATTTAACTAATGTTTGCGAGGCGGGAGTGTGGCCGTTTAGGGGTTAATATGTTTATTATAGTGGTGGCGATGTCGGGAGCGGCAGAATAGGGGTTAATAATTTTATTTTAGTGTTTGCGATGCGGGAGGGTCTCGGTTTAGGGGTTAATAGGTAGTTTATGGGTGTTAGTGTACTTTTTAGCACTTTAGTTATGAGTTTTATGCTACGGCTTTGTAGTGTAAAACTCACAACTACTGACTTTAGAATGTGGTACGAATCTTGACGGGATAGGTTGTACCGCTCACTTTTTGGCCTCCCAGTACAAGCTTGTAATACCGGCGCTATGGAAGTCCCATTGAAAATAGACTATACGCATATTGCGTAAGTTGATTTGCGGTAAGGCCAAAAAAGTGTGCGATGCCCCTAAATCTGCAAGACTCGTAATACCAGCGGTAGTAAAAAAGCAGCGTTATAAGGCTTTTTTATTCATAACGCAAGACTCGTAATCTAGCCGATAGTGATTTCCTTGTCACATTAATAATTATCCATAACTATCATATTTTATTTATTAATTATTACTTGCATCCCCTACCATTTTTATACTAGTCCATCTTATTTATATTGACTATTATCTGTGGCCACCTATATTGTTTTATAGTGACATCCCCCTTTTAGACCTCCCCATTGAATTAGCTGTTTCTTTAAGAATTAATCAATCCCTCTTTATGAGTCATATATGGATAAGCTTTTGGGTATATCATGATAATTTCAGTACACCCCAATTTACTGATTATACTAATTATATCATTGTAGCACCCTTTCTATTTATAGTAATTTATAGGGATGGCTCACCCCTTGACGTATTAGCAAATGGTCATATATTCCAACACATTCCTAGACAGACATAGGCTCTCCCTAGATGGAGCATTTTGTCTCCACACAACTTGAATAGTCATGTGGCCAAAATAGTAATCTGACGTCATGAGCCCTAATAGGTTATCCACAAGCGTCAATGCTCCTTACACGGAAATGCTCTCTTGTTTACAACTAGATGATTCCCGTAGTACAGTGCTTTCCAAACTGTGTGTCGGGACACACTAGTGTGTCGGCAGCAGTGTGTAGGTGTGTCCCTGCTTCAGCAGAATTTTTTTTACATTTATTTATTTTTTTGGTTTCTGACTTTCCGCCTGCCTGCTACGCATATCACATGGTTGACAAGTGATTGATACCTTGTGGGTCACAGATCATCTTAACCAATTGGCGCAGCTCAGTGGGAACTGAAACTATTCCCATTGGTGGCTTTGGCAGGACATTGGCTCCTGACTGCACGTGTTGTCTCCTTAATTGGCTCCTGACTGCACGTGTAGTCATTGAGTGGGACAGCAGTGTGTTTGCAGCGCAAGCAGTAGTCAATCAGACTCACCGAGCTCTGAGGGCGGCAGCTTAAACGCTGAGCTGAAGTCATTTTTTTTTTTTTTTAAACTAGCTCCCAGTAGTGCATTGCTGCTCTAGCTCTTGATATATGGATAGGAAGTGGAAACTTAAAAATGCTTGATGATGAAATGTGAGTGTCTTTATCTAATATTCCACCAAATATTCAGAAATTGTGTTCATCCCATGAACCTCATACATCACATTAAAATAGTAAGTAGCTATTAGTGTTATTAAACTTTTTTTTAATTCTTGCACATACTTACTGTTACTTGTAAATTTCATTATTATATAATTTATGTATGTGTCCGTATCTCTTAAAACAAGTTAGTTTAACCTCCTGTTTGCTAGTACAATTGAATTAATTACTGTGTCTCGAAATGATGTAGGTCTAAAAAGTGTGTCGCCAACATGAAAAGTTTGGAAAGCTCTGCCGTAGTAGGTATATGCGATTCACCAAAGAACATTAAGGTATAGCTTACTACTGTATCCTTTTACTATTGAGTTTAACACTGTTATTTTTATTTTATATGTATTAATTAACGTGGCTGTCTTTATTCACATTGAGCGTATAGTGAATTATAAATTCGTATTTCCACACTAGAAATCTACAAACAAAGCGGAAACGGTTTTAATCTGGTAGAATATTAGACTGACCAACAAACACAAATGTCAGTAAATTCTTCTAACATCGTTGTATAGAGCAGTTCCCACCCATTAGCAAATTCATATGAAAAATTTAGTTTGTTTAACCCCCGAGAGCAATTATAGACAGCATATTATTAATGAAAACGCAACATACAAGTGAGTGAATGGATCATGAATAGACAACATCATAAAGATTTTAGAAACAATATAAGAATTTTATTGAGTTCCAATAGAGACTATGGCCCCTATTTATTAAAGGTCTTGTAGACCTGGTCCGACAGTGCGGATCAGGTCCGCAAGACCTCGCTAAAAGCGGAGAGCAATACGCTCTCTGCATTTAACATTGCACCAGCAGCTCACAAGAGCTGCTGGTGCAACTCCGCCCCCTGCTGACTCGCTGCCAATCGGCCGCCAGCAGGGGGATGTCAATCAACCCGATCGTACTCTGTAGAACACCAGCCTGTCCCTGCTGGCACAATAGAGTGCCGCCACTTTTGTGAGTACCCTTATTTTGCTACTGTCTGGATTAATTTGTTTTTATTGACCTACACATGTGGCGCCTCTGTTTTTGTTTTTATCTCATCATTATAGAAGTGCATCATCCTTTTGGGTGACGACAGAGAGCGGCCTATCAAGTTCTGGGACGTTGAAGACACCTGTTGGACTTTCTGTATCTGGCTTGTCTATCTCTTTTCTTTTGTTTTATTATTAATCACTTTGTTTTATTTTTAATCATTTGCCCATTATTACTATATCACTTGCTTATTTAGGGATTTATATTAACCTTGTATTTCTGTGTAATTTTTTATATAGCGCCTCCTATAGAAGCGCAGTGATTTGGTTATCACTGTTACTTCTTTATCTGTCTTATTTACATGTGCACCCTTCATTTCTTCACATATTTTATTGGATGTATAGCTTACATTGTCTGTCAGTTTTAGGGGGACACTTGTACCATTTGTCTAAATGGGTTAACTAACATTTTGATAATTTCTTTCATTTTTGCTGTGCGATTATGAGTGAGTTATGTATTTTCTTTTTTTTTTTCTTTTTTTTTCTTAATATTTTTATTAACAGAAAATTCAATAGGAATACAGGCACATTAAAATATGGTTTAGACATTGCGATAGTTCTGTAAAACTTAACATTTAGTCCTGACTGTTAGACCACAAAAAATGTAAGTGTGACAAGAATTTCTTCTTTAAAGTCTTTTCTGTTATTTTGAGAATTAAAGTACCTTTGTCCAAAGATCATAACAGTTCATCAACAGAAGGTGTTGAATTTTCAGGTTAGTGACATACGTAGTGTCATTCAAAACATTGGTCCAGAATTTTCCATTAGTTTTAACATATTCCATTAACAAGTCAACTTGTAAATATAACATAAGTGATAGGGAAGGAAAGGGGAGGAATGAATAAAAAGTAGGTAAATATGGGGAACGGGGGTAGGGGAGGGAAAAAAACTCAAGACCTGCAATGCCCTGGGATATTATTACAAATCTCAGGATCATACCTGAGTATATCTGTCCCGCCGCTGCCGTCAACACGAGTTATGTATTTTCTATGTGTCTTTATTTCAAAATTTCGGGAGGATTCTTCAATATGTTTTTGAGCAGAGTCCTGTCCATGCTTAAAGTGACTTTAAACATCAGATTATTAAAAAAAAAAAAAAACAATTGTTTAATTGTTTGGTTTCTACACATTCCCCTTTTTACCATTAACAACTGTTAGATCTATATAGTTTTACCTCTCATAATATATTTTCTATAAGCATATTCTGACAGGCCACTTATAAAATGTCATTTTATTAATAAAATATTGTTTTAAAGTTTTGAAAACCCCAATAATTGTTAAAATTAATGTGTTTCCCCATAGGAATCAAGGGGCTGCGTTACTGAGATTTACGCTGCTTTTTTGTAGGTGTTAGACTTTTTCTCAGTCGGCTCTCCCCATTGATGTCTATGGGAAAATTGTGCATGAGCACGTATGACCAGCTCTCCGCTCACTTAAGCAGCGCTGGTATTGGATTGAGGTATGGAGCTCAATTTTGCTCTATGCTCACTTCTTGTCTTTTAACGCCGGGTTTGCAAAAACCCGTAATACCAGCGCTGCAGGTAAGTGAGCGGTGAGAAAAAACTGCACGTTAGCACCACACAGCTCCTAACGCAAAACTCGTAATCTGGCCGATTGACTATTATCTGAGGCCACCTATATTGTTTTATAGTGACCATCCCCCTTTTAGCCCTCCCCATTGAATTAGCTGTGTCTTTAAGATATAATCAATCCCTCTTTATGAGTCATATATGGATAAGCTTTTGGGTATATTATGATAATTTCAGTACACCCCAACTTAGTGATTATTCTAATTATATAATTGTAGCACCCTTTATATTTATAGTAATTTATAGGGATGGCTCACACCTTGACATATTAGCATATGGTCATATATTCCAACACATTTCTAGATAGATGTAGGCTCTCCCTGGATGGAGCATTACATCTCCACACAACTTGAATAGTCATGTGGCCAAAATTGCAATCTGACGACATGAGCCCTAATCGGTTATCCACAAGCGTCGGCAGATTAGGGGTTAATAATTTTATTTTAGTGTTTGCGATGCTGGAGGGCCTCGGTTTAGGGGTTAATAGGTAGTTTATGGGTGTTAGTGTACTTTTTAGCACTTTAGTTATGAGTTTTATGCTACGGCTTTGTAGTGTAAAACTCATAACTACTGACTTTAGAATGCGGTACGAATCTTGGCCTCCCAGGACAAGCTCGTAATACCGGCGCTATGGAAGTCCCATTGAAAATAGACTATACGCATATTGCGTAAGTTGATTTGCGGTAAGGCCAAAAAAGTGTGCGATGCCCCTAAATCTGCAAGACTCGTAATACCAGCGGTAGTAAAAAAGCAGCGATATAAGGTTTAACGCTGCTTTTTTACTCATAACGCAAGACTCGTAATCTAGCCGATAGTGATTTCCTGGTCACATTAATAATTATCCATAACTATCATATTTTATTTATTAATTATTACTTGCATCCCCTACCATTTTTATACTAGTCCATCTTATTTATATTGACTATTATCTGTGGCCACCTATATTGTTTTATAGTGACATCCCCCTTTTAGACCTCCCCATTAAATTAGCTGTGTCTTTAAGAATTAATCAATCCCTCTTTAAGAGTCATATATGAATAAGCTTCTGGGTATATCATGATAATTTCAGTACACCCCAATTTACTGACTATACTAATTATATCATTGTAGCACCCTTTATATTTATAGTAATTTATAGGGATGGCTCATCCCTTGACGTATTAGCAAATGGTCATTTATTCCAACACATTCCTAGACAGACATAGGCTCTCCCTAGATGGAGCATTTTGTCTCCACACAACTTGAATAGTCATGTGGCCAAAATAGTAATCTGACGACATGAGCCCTAATAGGTTATCCACAAGCGTCAGTGTTCCTTACACGGAAATGCACTCTTGTTTACAACTAGATGATTCCCGTAGTAGGTATATGCGATTCACCAAAGAACATTAAGGTATAGCTCACTACTGTATCCTTTTACTATTGAGTTTAACACTGTTATTTATATTTTATATGTATTAATTAACGTGGCTGTCTTTATTCACATTGAGCGTATGGTGAATTATAAATTCGTATTTCCACACTAGAAGTCTACAAACAAAGCGGAAACAGTTTTTATCTGGTACAATATTAGACTGACCAACAAACACAAATGTCAGTAAATTCTTCTAACATTGTTGTATAGAGCAGTTCCCACCCATTAGCAAATTCATATGAAAAATTTAGTTTGTTTAACCCCCGAGAGCAATTATAGACAGCATATTATTAATGAAAACGCAACATACAAGTGAGTGAATGGATCATGAATAGACAACATCATAAAGATTTTAGAAACAATATAAGAACTTTATTGAGTTCCAATAGAGACTATGGGCCCTATTTATTAAAGGTCTTGTGGACCTGATCCGACAGTGCGGATCAGGTCCGCAAGACCTCGCTAAATGCGGAGAGCAATACGCTCTCCGCATTTAACATTGCACCAGCAGCTCACAAGAGCTGCTGGTGCAACTCCGCCCCCTGCTGACTCGCTGCCAATGGGCTGCCAGCAGGGGGGTGTAAATCAACCCGATCGTACTCGATCGGGTTGAATTGTGGCGATTCCTGTCCGCCTGCTCAGAGCAGGCGGACAGGGTTATGGAGCAGCAGTCTTTGTGACCGCTGCTTCATAACTGCTGTTTCTGGCGAGTCTGAAGATTCGCCAGAAACACGGGCCGTCAAGCTCCTTTTGGAGCTTGATAGATAGGCCCCTTTATCTAGTGACACAATATTCTGTGTTAACATGATATTCACATCACAATTTTATATAGTTGTTTTTGAGTGTTTTATCTATATGTATTGTTAATGATTGTGTTCTCAAGTATGGAATGATGCCAGAGATATTGGGGCCTATTTATCAAAGCGTCAACTGAAAATACACACGAGTTCTGCATCGTACTTGTCGCGAGATTGATTTGCCGTAGTTATCAAAGCCTCAAGATCGCCAGAATTTGAAATTTGTGACGCAACATACGATCCGATGTTCTAAATTCGATGCAGATCGATGCGAATAGAAAACCTCTGGAATCCTAGCGTCAGTATATTTGCCGTGTTATTCACACAATTTGAAGCTTTTCAAAAGTTATCAAAAATTGAACAATTACACTCACGTCTTATCCGACGCTGCGTATCTAGTTTTCAATCCGCCACCTTAGAGGTCGCGGATGCTATAATAGTCAATGGGAATCGCAAAACAGAAATCTTATGTTCAATGCTGCTAGAGTGAAGCATATCACCTAATATCAATCAATGGAAAGCATTATTAAATATGTATACCCTTTTATAAATACAATTCCCTTCCTATAATTCCAAGATTGTAAAAACTAAACACATTCACACAAAGGATAGCAAGAGAATGAAAACACTGCACAGCAATGAAAAAGATTGTAAAAAGAAAAACACATTCATGCAAACAATAGCAAGAGAATGAAAACACTGCACAACAATTATGCTATCAATTAATTATACACAATACAAATTATGCTATCAATTAATTATGCACAACACCTGCGTATTTACATAGGCATGACATGAACTCTGATTTTCTGTTTGTATGGCAGCGTCGTGGAGGCTTAAAAGGTAAGTCACTCATATTACTTTTATAATAAACAATTATGGCTTTTGCTCATTTATGTCACTGTTTAACTTTGCGCATAGGCATGACATGAACTCTGATTTTCTGTTTGTATGGCAACTTCGATGAGGCTTAAAAGGTAAGACTCATTACTTTTATAATAAACAATTATGACTTTGGCTCATTTATGTCACTGTTTAACTTTGCGCTTTCAAAATACATTGGAATGATTTGTAAATGTTATTATTAATCACATAAAGGATATCAAATAATATTTCACATCATAATGTTCTACATTGCATTCTTTTTGTTACTTAGGTTTGCAAATGTTAATACACCACTTTATTATTTAATATTTAATCTTAAAAACAAAGTAATCAATGTCCTTTTTAAACTTCACAATGCTGCCATCCAAACACAGAAAATTCAGAATTATGATTTAAACTAGAGCAAAATACTCATGTGTTAGTTAATTGCACAAACACACATGCATTTCTTACAGCTGATAAACACACCTTGATGACCTAATTAGACATTCATTTGGACATCCCATCTTGCTCGTCAAATGACGCAAAAAATAACTAAAATACGTTTTTGGAATAAAATTGTCAATTAATTGCTTGTAAAATGACGCGATAGTAATCCAAATGTGCAAGTCATTGGTTAGGTAATGTTTGATGCATCATATATCCAATTACTGAAATCATTTACAGTTGTGGAACAAGGCGTTATAAAAGGGGCTCTTCAATCACTGTATTTCATTACTACTTTGAGCTTTGAGCATGGACATACTCAATGCAGTTCAGTTTTTACTTTTATTAAGGAGATGCAGGGAAAGACGGGTGTTGATGGCTGTGGTGCGACAACGAAGATGCCAGCGAGTGCCAAGGGTTTTCTTTCCAAGGATTGGGCTCCATGTCCTCAGTGATCAAGAGGTGATCTGTCGATTTCGACTAGATAGGGCTTCTATTGAGAGGCTCTATGTCGCAATCAAGGACTCTCTAGAGCCACTCACTGCAAGAACTAGGGAAATCCCTGGGATGGTGAAATTGCTATCGGTCCTCTATTTCTTAGCAACTTGGTCATTCCAGGCTGTTACAGCTCTAGGCATTGATATGAGCCAGGCAACCTTCTTACGTCATCTGTAGGTTGTCCTGAATGCTTTGCACCAATGCCTAGTCCATCCCCTTCCCAAATACACCGGAGGAGTGGCATGCTGTCAAGCTCCAGTTCTACCTAAGGTCTGGATTGCCAAGGGTATTGGGGGCCATAGACTGCACCCATGTCTTGGTGCAGCCTCCCAGGGGTATAGAAGAGCCATACAGGGACAGGAAATTCAACCACTCGCTGAATATCCAGGTCATCTGTGATGCCAGGTTGAGGATAATGAGTATACGCTCCAGACTCCCTGGCTGCAACCATGATTCCTTCATCCTCTGGAATTCTGCCATCTACCATTGGTTCCAGGAGGGCCAAATGCCAGAGGGAATCCTGATAGGTAAATATCTCTAAGATACTTTAATATATGTATATTATATATTTTAATCATTATGATTGCTAATGTCAATGATCTATTTTGTTTACGCAGGTGATTCTGGATATTTATGTCTTCCGTGGCTGTTCACACCCATCAAAAACCACAATGGAGTGGAAGAGGCGTATTGAAGAGCCGTTTCCGATGCTTTGACATCTCTGGTGGTGCTCTTCAGTACGCCCCCTTCAAAGTCTCCTTAATTTTTATGATTTGCTGTATGTTGCATAATATTGCCCTAAAAATCCCTGATATAGATCTGGAGAGCTTGGATAACCAGGAGTATGGCGAATACATCGATCCATTCCTGGAGCATGATCCTCTGGGAGTCCAAGCTCGAGCAGACTATATACAGGCGGTTTTTGGGCAATAATGTTGACTGTGCAACATATAGTTTTTATTTGTGTTTTTATTTACTTTACAGTATGATTTATAATCCAAAATATTATATATTTTGGATTAAGTTTGAGCAAATATTGTCATTTCAATACTGAAGGAATGATATTGTATATCATTGTAAAGCCATTTATTGAAAGTGGTTAATTTTGGGAAATATTGTAATTGTTCAATGTAAAGTTGATGAAACGCATGTTTAATATAATCTCTTTAAATAAAAGATATTGAGGTGTCCACTTGACTCTGTTGTTATTTTTAAAGCTAGAACAATAAATATTTTTTCATATGTGTTTAGCTTCTATCTTGCATTTTTCAAAATGACCCCTTTTTTTATTTCTTTAGGAATACTTGCATTTTAGACAATCACTGTTATCTTCGGGATAACTTAAAGGGACACTGAACCCAAATTTTTTCTTTTGTGATTCAGATAGAGCATGCAATTTTAAGCAACTTTCTAATTTACTCATATTATCAATTTTTCTTTGTTCTCTTGCTATCTTTATATAAAAAAGAAGACATCTAAGCTTTTTTCTTGGTTCAGCACTCTGGACAGCAGTTTTTGATTGGTGGATGAGTTTATCCACCAATCAGCAAGGACAACCTAGGTTGTTCACGAAAAATGGGCCGGCATCTAAACTTACATTCTTGCATTTCAAATAAAGATTCCAAGAGAATGAAGAAAATTTGATAATAGGAGTAAATGAGAAAGTTGCTTAAAATCTCATGCTCTATCTGAATCACGAAAGAAAAAATTTGGGTTCAGTGTCCCTTTAACGTGCATGAGCTCAATGTTATCTATATTCATTTTTATTTTATTTCAATGTCACATTAAACTAATTACAAAAATAAAAATCTTGTTATCATTTCTGAAAGTAGCAGCAATGCACTACAGGTTTATAAATTAACAGATGTGTTTCTCTCCCTCTCTGTCTCTCTTTCTCTCTCTCTCTCTCTCTCTCTCTCTCTCTTCTCATAAATATGTAGAAATAGAAGGTTTATTTACATGTGCACCCTTCATTTCTTCACATATTTTATTGGATTTATAGCTTACATTGTCTGTCAGTTTTAGGGGGACACTGGTTTTTGCAAGAACATTGCCAAGGTACCTGTGCTTTTACCATTTGTCTAAATGGGTTAACTAACACTTTTTGCTGTGTGATTATGAGTGAGTTATGTATTTTCTATGTGTCTTTATTTCAAAATTTCGGGAGGATTCTTCAATATGTTTTTGAGCAGAGTCCTGTCCATTCTTAAAGTGACTTTAAACATCAGATTATTAAAAAAAAAACAATTGTTTAATTGTTTGGTTTCTACACATTCCCATTTTTACCATTAACAACTGTTAGATCTATATAGTTTTACCTCTCATAATATATTTTCTATAAGCATATTCTGACAGGCCACTTATAAAATGTCATTTTATTAATAAAATATTGTTTTAAAGTTTTGAAAACCCCAATAATTGTTAAAATTAATTTTTAAATATATATATATACAGGGTATATATATATATATATATATATATATATATATATATATATATATATATATATATATATATACATTAAGATTTTTGTTTTAATGTTATAAATAATAAAGAGACACTGAACCTATAAAATGTTTTTTCGTGATTCAGATAGAGCATTACATTTTAAAGGGATACTGAACAAAAATATTTTCTTTTGTGATTCAGATAGAGCATGTCATTTTAATTAAGTTTCTAATTTACTCCTATTAGCAAAAGTTCTCCATTCTCTTGGTATATTTTTATGAAAATCAAGAATGTAACTTTAGATGCCAGCCCATTTTGTTGAACAACCTGGGTTGTTCTTGTTGATTGGTGGATACATTCATCCACCAATAAACAAGTGCTGTCCAAGGTTATGCACTTTCTTTTTCAAATAAATATAGCAAGAGAACAACGAAAATTTGAGAAGATGAATAAATTATAACATTGCTTAAATTTGCATGCTCTATCTGAATCATGAAAGAAACAAATAGGGTTCAGTGTCCCGTTAAATGCTCTATTTGTTCTAATAATTTGGTTGTTGGTGTTCACTTTCCTTTGTTTTTTTCAACTTCATATACTTTTTAAAATGAATAAATTTACACAAGTAAAGAAAAGATAAATATAAATGAATATCACATGTTAACGATAAATAGTTAAATTATAATTATTGATTCATGTAACCTCTATTCTAATTGAGTTGTTTATCCAAAAGGTCAATATTATATATTATTTTAAATATACATATGTTGAATAAATGTAACCTTTAATAATAAGACTAGATAATATCTTACACCTGCATTGAATTTGAACATCAATAATTTGTAACAGGTGAATCAAGTAATAACAAACACATTTATTCATAATTCAAAAATATTTTATTCATATTTTTTTTAAAAGGAAAAATAAAATTAATAAATCAAGATAGACAGAATAAAACAAATACATACTTTTAATAAAAAACAACAACACAGACATAATAAAACAAATGTTAAAAAATTGGAACATTAAGAAATGAGCAAATTAAAACACCCTAATCTTTCTTTTTTTGGGTGATGGAGAGAGGGGTGGTGATCGCTCCCTTATTCCCCTTCTCCCATAAGATAAAAACAATTGATGATTAAAAATGAGGTTGCCTTTATCTGCCCTCTCCCACTGCTCTAGTTCTGCCTGCTCTGTAGCTGCCCTGGCCCTATCTACTTCTAATCTATCCCTATCAAAATTTAATCTGTCACTATCCCTCTGCCTTTCGTACAAAAATCTATCCCTCTCTAATTCTAATCTGGCACTATCCCTATTACGTTCATATTGAAATCTTTCCCTCTCTAAATCTATTCTACCTCATTCTATCCTCAACCTTTCCCTCTCTAAATCTAATCTTTCCCTGTCTACTAAAATGCCCCTCTCTAATATCTGCCCCTGTTGCTCAACAGATGACCTTAATTCCCCATGCAACTCATGGTGATCATCCCGGTACAGCCTGGCCAGATATAACATTTTGCGAACTGCCTCCTCATCATTGATGGGAGGCAGTTTGTGGCCAGGATCAGCATGGCCATGAGCTGATGGAGCTTGAGCAACAGGTGCAGGAGGGGCACCATGGTCCAGAGCAGCTGGGTCTTCTGGGTCAGGAGGGGCAGCACAGATGAGAGCTTCAAAATCCGATGTCCCCTGGGATATTCCCTGTTCCTGGGATTCAGGATATTTGGTATGTCCCAGGGACGACTCCTCCGTCACATCTCTCATCTGTCGAAGACAACGGCCGATCTCCTCTGAAACATTAAGTGCATGTTCCATATCTAAAGAAATGAGAAATTAAAAATATATTGTTATCCAAATTAATGTAAATTGAAAGATTAAATGCATATGATATTAAACATAGATCTTCCATGATTCATGTCGAGCATTCGTCGGCACCAATACGCTCGCCTAAGATCGCCTAATATCGCTGCCGCGGACCTGAATACGTTCTCCAAAGTTACCAAAAAGCCGTGCACCAAGTACAGGGCAATGAGCAGCGGACTGTTGTTAACTAACAGTCATCGATCTCGCTACTCTTCGGCTTTTTCCCAGCTTTATTGGTATACTTTCACTAAACACCCACACTATACTAAACTGTTTTACCCCTATCCCGCTGCTCATGGACCCCACTGCAACTAAATAAAGTTATTAACCCCTAAACTGCCGCTCCCGGAGCTTACCGTCACCTATATTATACTTATTAACCCATAATCTGCCCCCCTACACTGCTGCCACCTACATTATGTTATTAACCCCTAATCTGCTGTCCCCAACTTCTAACCGTAACACCCCCTAACTTAAATCTAATTTAAATAAATATAAATAAAATTACTATAATTAACTAAATTATTCCTATTTAAAACTAAATACTTACCTATAAAATAAACCCTAAGCTAGCTATAATATAACGAATAGTTACATTGGCCCCTAGTTATCAAGCCGTCAACCTCAAATACGCTGGAATTCCGTAGCATATTTGTGGCAAGGCTGATTCGCCTAAGTTATCAAGCCCTTTACACCAGCAAAAGTAGAATTTTGTGATGTAAGCTTCGATCTGCCGGACTCAGTCCAACACAGATCGATTCTTACGTCACTCCAGATGTTCCGCACACAAGTTCGGCACAATCTGACTACTTTTGCTAGTTATCAAAAAACTAGCAGGTACGCTTGGCACTTTTCCGGCCCAGTGTACCTGGTTTTCAATCCGCCACCCTGGAGGCGGCGGATCCCATAGGAATCAATGGGAGTCTGACCATAGCGAAAGTTCATGTTCGCTGCTGCCCGACATCCCATTGATTCCTATGGGAGCTGTCTGCACCTAGCACCCTAACATGTACCGGAGTCTAAACACCCCTAATCTGTCCCCCCCCTACACCGCCGCAACTAAATAAAGTTATTAACCCCTAAACCACCGCTCCCGGACACCGCCACAACTATAATAAATGTATTAATCCCTAAACCGCCGCTCCCGGACCCCGCCGCCACCTATATTAAACTTATTAACCCCTATCCTGCCCCCCCTACTTTGTCACTACCTATAACACATTTATTAACCCCTATCCTGCCCCCCCTACACCGCCGCCACTATAATAAAATTATTAACCCCTAAACCTAAGTCTAACCCTAACCCTAACACCCCCCTAAATATTAATTAAATACATCTAAATAAATTTAACTCTTATTAAATTAATTATTCCTATTTAAAACTAAATACTTACCTTTAAAATAAACCCTAATATAGCTACAATATAAATAATAATTTTATTGTAGCTATCTTAGGATTTCTTTTTATTTTACAGGCAAATTTCAATTTATTTTAACTAGGTACAATAGCTATTAAATAGTTATTAACTGTTTAATAGCTACCTAGTTAAAATAAAGAGAAATTAACCTGTAAAATAAAAAATAACCTAACTTACAATTACACCAAACACTACATTATACTTAAATAAATTATTCCTATTTAAAACTAAATACTTACCTGTAAAATAAACCCTAAGATAGCTACAATGTAATTAATAATTACATTGTAGCTATTTTAGGATTTATATTTATTTTACAGGTAACTTTGTATTTATTTTAGCTAGTTAGAATAGTTATTAAATAGTTATTAACTATTTAATAACTACCTAGCTAAAAGAAATACAAAATTACCTGTAAAATAAATCCTAACCTAAGTTACAATTAAACCTAACACTACACTATCATTAAATGAATTAAATAAATTACCTACAAATAACTACAATTAAATACAATTAAATAAACTAACTAAAGTACAAAAAAAGCTAAGTTACAAAAAATACAAAAAATAAGTTACAAACATTTAAAAAATATTACAACAATTTTAAGCTACTTAACCTAATCTAAGCCCCCTAATAAAATAACAAACCCCCCCAAAATAAAAAAAATGCCCTACCCTATTCTACATTAAAAAGTTAACAGCTCAATTACCTTACCAGCCCTTAAAAGGGCCTTTTGCGGGGCATGCCCCAAAGAAAACAGCTCTTTTGCCTGTAAAATAAAAATACAACCCCCCCAACATTAAAACTCACCACCCACATACCCCTACTCTAACCCAAACCCCCCTTAAATAAACCTAACACTACCCCCCTGAAGATTATCCTACCTTTAGCCGTCTTCAGCCAGCCGACCACCGATGGAACCGAAGAGGAGATCCGGAGCGGCAGAAGTCATCATCCAAGGGGAGCTAAAGAAGTCTTCCATCCAATTGAAGTCATCATCCAGGTGGTGTCTTCAATCTTCATCCATCAGGAGGGGTGTGAGTTGGGGCCAGTCTCCAAAAATGTCCATGGCCGGTCTGATTTCTTAGTCTAGCCCTGCACTCATTATACACCTCTATAAAACAGCAGAGTGTGCTGTTGTATATTAAAAATAAGTAAAATAATAACAAAACAATATTGATGATTGTCTTACATGTGCTTTTTATCAGATCTAGATGTCGTAAGACTGTACCAGAAGTACTTGTATTTCAAGAACAGTGGACTCTTATACATCATTCTGATATCAGGGGTAGTGGATGTTTGGCTGGATTATATTTTTGGTAAGTGTTTTTTTAAAGGTAGATCTATGAATGAAAATCCGCTGCATTATTTTAAATATGCTGTTAATTGGTATGTTTTTTTTTTAAATATGATGAATAGATTCGGCTAGATTACGAGTTTGGCGTTAGGCTTAAAAAGCAGCATTGGCCGGTCCCAACGCTGCTTTTTAATGCCCACTGGTATTACGAGTCTTGAAGGTACAGGTGTACCGCTCACTTTTTTGGCCAGACTTGGAAATACCACAAATCCACTTACGTCAATTGCGTATCCTATATTTTCAATGGGACTTGCATAGCGCCGGTATTACGAGTCTGCCAAAAAGTGAGCGGAACACCCTCTCTTGTCAAGACTGGTACCGCATTTTAAAGTCAGTAGTTAAGAGTTTTACACTACAACGCCGTAGCATAAAACTCTGAACTAAAGTGTTAAAAAGTACACTAACACCCATAAACTACCTATTAACCCCTAAATCGAGGCCCTCCCGCATCGCAAACACTAAAATAAATTTTTTAACCCCTAATCTGCAGAACCGGACATCGCCGCCACTATAATAAATATATTAACCCCTTCGGCCTGGTTGGGTGAAGACTTCTCCTGGTAAGGTGATCTTCAAGGGGTTAGTGTTAGGTTTTTTTAAGGGGGTATTGGGTGGGTTTTAGAGTAGGGTTGGTTGTGTGGGTGGTGGGTTTTAATGTTGGGGGGGGGATTTGTAATTTTTTCTGCAGGTAAAAGAGCTGATTACTTTGGGGCAATGCCCCGCAAAATAGTGATGTGAAGTTCGGTTCATCCTGATGAATCGGTTCATTTCGGACGGTTCGATTAACTGAACCGGTTCATGAACCGATTCATCAGTTCACCTACTGATCACGTGATGCGCTTGAGGGGCAGAGCAGAAGAATCACAGATTCAGTACAGACGCAGCGATTCTGAATCATTTAGAATGAGTCCTGAGTCACTGTGTCTGTACTGCTCTCTGCTGCTAGTTGCTTCAGTTCAGCTTGAGACTCCTGAATCAGTATTACATACACCTTTTATAATGAAATTATGTTTATTATCTTTTATTTATTTGCAAGTTGTAACCCCTTATTCAAATAAGTGACTACATTACACTGCAGTTCACAATGTGGCAGGCATTACAGTTCACAATGTGGCAGGCATTACAGTTCATAATGTGGCAGGCATTAAAGTTCATAATGTGGCACAGTAATGAAATGTGTGTTTCACAGAGCTGTTAGTTTGGACATTGTGTTTGGACATTGTTTACAGGGTTAACAGGGGGTCCTTAGGGTTAATTTGCAATGCTCACTCTATCCTAGGATCATATATATGAGTGCTGTGCTGTTGAATCAGTGTACTGAATCAGTGTACAGTACTGTGTACTGTTAACTCAGTGATTCATTAGCAACTGTGTTATAACTCTGCTTTTGCTATGAATCACTGAGACTCACTCTAGGATCATATTACAGGGAACCCCTGGGAGTTCGAAGTAACGGGAAGGGGACTTGACCATTGGAGGAATTAGGCCTTGGGTGTGATTGGTTATTTACTGTAGGGGGGCGGGCTTAGCATGCGCTGTTACGCATTTAAAGAAAGAGCGGGAGAATCTGTCATCAGAATAATTATCAAACCTTTCTAGAAAGTGCTGTGCTTGTCAGTTAGTAATTCTGCGATGTCGCATTTTGATGCGATTTTTGACCAACTTAAGTTGGAAGCTGCAAAAATGGGCCCTACCTGGCTCGAAGAAAAATTACGTCCATTGCTTAGCCCGGTTGTCGAACCCAGAGTGGATATCGTGGAGGTGGCTCCGAAAACATTGAGGCGTTCGAGGCCTCCAGTTCGTTCTGATCCGGATGCTGAAGGGGGTAATAGCGGTCGGAGAAAATCCAGCCCCAGTCCGGGGTTAAAGGCGTCTGTGAGGAAGAAGTCAAGTTCGAGCTCCGGAAGTCGGCAGACCGGAGCGGAGTTTGCTGATAATGTGACGCAGTCCGGGAGCACTTGTTCCATTACGGAACATTTCACTGAGCCTGTAATGAAGGGTGATTCTTTGCCTAAGGGTAAGACGGCCAATTTAGGCCAGAAAGTAGTAATTAGAGGAAAAAAGCAAGCTAGTAAAAGTGACGGCCCGCCGAGGCCTATTTTTCCGTGTGGGGGTAATGAACAAGCGAGTATATGTAGTTTAGATAGCGCCTTAATGAAAAAGAAAGGTGAGGGTTTGATTGTATCAGGGCCGATTGAAATACCTCAGGCAGTTTCAGAACAGTTACATAATGTTTCTAAGTCGGCTCAGATTTTAAGACCTTGCAATAATACGGAAGATCAGGCTTATCGGGTGTTAGACGAGAGGGTGGAAAGGCCTGAAGCCAGCGATAGTCATCATTATACCGAGGTTGATAACGGTGGTAGAATTAGATTTATATTTAGATTCTTCTGAGGAGGATTTTATTCCTCCTTCTCCCAATGTAGTTAACACTATTAGCCAGTTTAATACGTCAGTCAGGGTCACGGGTGATCCAGCTTTAAAGGGCGAGTTAAGAAATTTGAGGGATAGGAATGTTGAAGTAATTAAAAATTTACCTGTCACTAATGATGTTTTTCTTTTAGATGGGAATGAAACTGGGTCACGGCCTGAGAATTCCCAGGGTCTTTTAATGGTGGGAAATGACGGCCTAAGTGGGGAGGCTTATGGCCTTCAGGAATCTTGGATGGAAAATATCAGGCTGGATATTGAGGACGGCGTTCCAGGGGTGGAACGTTTTAATGCAAAGGGAGAAGAAACAAGGGTGAGTACGGCCAACAATTTTAATTTTGGTCTTCAGGGCATGATGGGTCAGAGTATTAATAATACATTTCATAGCTCGGTTAACTCTGTTCAACGTCCAAACAGGTCTGGTATTGGGAGAATACAAGGTAGAGGTAGACAACGCAAGAGGTATGGGGATTTAAGGGGAGAAGGGTTTGAGGTCCCATCAGCTAAGAAGGGTAAGGGTGTTTCAGTGGATAGTAGGTTGGGTATGTCTACAGCTAGTAGGGGCATTGGAATTTGGGCACCTTCTGGGGGTTTGTCACATGTTTCTTTTTTACAGACGGAAAAAGGGCAGCAATTAATGACTAACACGGATCCCAGGGCTACTGGTTTCCAGAATACAGAGAAGGTTACGGCTGCATCTCAAAGGGTTCAGTCTGCAGTGACTCAGGACCCGAGTACAGGTAATGAGGGATCTGGTGTTGTGAATCTGAATGTGGGGGTTGATACAGTTGATGTGCATGCTGATCCTTTATCTATAACTGTTGTAGCAGGTTTAAGGGACTTGTTAGCCAAATTAGAAGGAGCAAAAGTCACGGGGGGAGTCGCCAATTCATGGGTTCCCACAGAATTGGCTAACCAAAATAGGGTATTAGGGATTGGTGGTGTGGGAATAAAGGATGTAGGGTCAGTACCTCAATCTCAAATGGTCGGTTTATCTCAGCAAAAGGGGACTAATGTTGATAATAAAACGGATGGGGGTCCTGAGCTGAAGATTGCTGACACGGCTTTGGCCAGGTCTTGTTTGTGTTCTATTGGGCCTTTGGGCATGCATTTGACGGTAGAGTTAAGAGAAAAGATATACAAGAGGGATTTTATTGAATTATTTTCCCTCCTTCCTCTTGATCAGTCTTTTGAGATACCTGAAGACTCAAAAAAGGATTCGGCCAAGAAGGAAGAGGAGGAAAGGAAAAGACGTTACAGAAAATTACCAAAAACATTTACTAACTGGTTCCAGGCTTTTGTTATTTATGCTAGTGTATTTTCTGTTAAGTTCCCTGATCAAGGAGCGGCCCTTTTTTGTTATTTAGATGAAATTGCAGCTGCTCAGAGAACATATGGTGGTATGGCTTGGTGGTATTATGATGAACAATTTAGACAACGTTTGTCGGTTAAGCCTGAGATGAAATGGGATGATCGTGATATGGGTCTATGGCTAAAAGTGATGACTCCGTTAAGGTCTTCGCAGCCCTTTCGAGGGAGTGCCGGCGGATCTCTTCAAAACGGTTCGTCGGCAACAGCCAAAAAAGGTTTCTGTTTTGCTTTCAAGGAAAAGTTCTGTAAATGGGGAGCATCATGTAAATTCAGACACGAATGCTCTGGGTGTGGTGGATCCCACCCTTCCAGTAAGTGTTTCAAAAAGAACAAATTGGGAGGAACCCAGGAGCTCCCTGAAAAAGGGATTAACTCCGGTGAGGCTAAGCGGGATGGAGCTGTGGCTCGTACTTTACGCTAAACAGAAAGGTTGTGGTGATAAGGCCTTGTTGTTGCTACATGGTTTTGAGTTTGGTTTCAGAATTCCATCTTCTGGAGGCGTTGTTCATTACAGGGGTAACCTTAAGTCTGCTAGGGAATGGCCTGAGGTTGTTAGGAGTAAGCTTGAGAAGGAGGTTTCTTTGGGTCGAATGGCAGGTCCTTTTAAAATATCTCCTATCCCCCATTTGCGTATTTCTCCTTTAGGAGTGGTTCCTAAGAAAGAGCCTGGTAAATTTCGTTTAATTCACCACTTATCATTTCCAAAAGGTGGATCTGTTAATGATGATATTCCGGATGAATTATCGTCTGTGTCTTATACATCATTTGACATGGCGGTTAAGTTGGTTAGAGAGGCTGGGCAATTCGCTTTAATGGCTAAAGTAGATATTGAAGCGGCTTTTCGATTACTTCCAGTTCATCCTTCTTCACATTATTTGTTGGGTTGTTGTTTTGAGGGTTTTCTCTAAATTGACTTATGTCTCCCGATGGGTTGTTCTATTTCTTGTTCTCTGTTTGAATGCTTTAGTTCCTTTTTGGAATGGGTTGTTAAATTCAGGTCTGGATTTTCGTCAGTAGTTCATTATCTGGATGATTTTCTTTTTGTTGGTCCCCATGATTCGGACGTTTGTTTGAAATTAAGGGATTGTTTTTATTCAATGGCATCTGATTTTGGGGTTCCTATTGCAATGGAAAAATCTGAGGGTCCAGTTACGGCCCTTAAATTTCTGGGTATTACAATAGATTCTGAAAGTATGGAATGTAGGCTACCTCTGGAAAAGATTGTGGAATTGTCAGAAATGATTCAGCAATTTTTGGCGGTCCGTAAGGTGACTTTGAGAAAAATGCAATCTTTACTTGGAAAGTTGAATTTTGCTTGCAGAATCATTCCTATTGGTAGAGTTTTTTCTAGAAGAATGTCATTGGCTACGTCTGGTGTTAGTAAGCCTCATCATTTTGTAAGGATTAAAAAAGGTCACAAGGATAATTTGAAAGTTTGGTTGGAATTCCTTAAAAATTTTAATGGTGTTGCAATATTCATGGAAGCTAGGGTCTCTAATGTTGATTTGGATTTGATAACTGATGCAGCTGGGGGTGTTGGTTTCGGGGCTTATTTTCAAGGGCATTGGTGTGCTGAAGTGTGGCCTCAAGAGTGGGTCAATTTAGGTTTAACCAAGAACCTAGTTTTCCTTGAGCTATTTCCTATTCTGGTGGCTCTGTTTGTGTGGGAAGTGGATTTGATGAATAAATCCATATTGTTTCATACAGATAATATGGGTGTTGTTTCTGCTATTAATTCTTTATCTGCATCATCATTACCAGTTTTGCGTTTATTAAGAGTGCTAGTCCTGAAATGTTTAAGTATGAATGTTTTCGTCAGGGCAAAACATATCCCTGGTAAGCTTAATTTGATAGCAGATTCTTTATCTCGTTCACAGTGGTCTCGCTTTCGAGAGTTGGCGCCTCAGGCGGACGTAGTTGGAGCGACGTTTCCCGTCCAACTTTGGAAGCTTGGGACGGAGGATTGGCTGAATTAATTAAAAAATCTTTGGCTCCAGGTACTTGGACGTCCTATGTATCAGTTTGGAAGGAATGGGAAATGTGGTTATGTCAATCTGAAATTAAAGAAGGGTATGATGAGGTCACGGGTTGCTTATTGGAATGGATGTGGCATTGGGGAAATGTGGATTTGTCACCATCTAATATGGAAAGAAGATTGGCGGCCCTTGCTTTTAGATTTCGCTTATTAGGTTTGTCTGATGTTACAAAGGTTTTTTGGGTCCGTCAGGTTCTTAAAGGCTTGAAGAAAAAGACAAAGGTTAGAGATAAGAGAAGACCTATTACATTTTCTTTACTTCAAAAAATTTGGGTGGTATTAGCAGAGATTTGTGCATCAAGATTTGAATTAATATTATTTAGAACGGCCTTTGTATTGGCCTTTTTTGGGGCATTTAGAGTTTCGGAATTGGTAAGCCCTAGCAAAAAAGTTTCAGGCGGTTTACAAAAAGAAGATGTAATATGGAATGATAACAGAGTAGAAATATTACTGAGAAGTAGTAAAACGGACATATATGGGAAAGGCAAGAACATAGTGCTATTCCCTAGTGGTGGTGAAATATGTCCATGTCAGGTAATGATGCTTTATGGGTCCATACGGCCTTTGCAGGATGGCCCTTTGTTGGTTCATTCAGACGGTTCTTTTTTATCACAATATCAATTTAGAGCCATTTTAAGAGGTTCAATTGTTTTATTGGGTCTTAATCCTTTAGAGTTTGGATCTCATTCTTTCCGGATTGGAGCTGCTACTGAAGCCGCTATGTTAGGTCTCAGAGAGGATATAGTTAAAAAGATTGGTAGATGGGGTTCAAGTCGTTATAAATCTTATGTTAGGCCTGATTTAAGGATATTAAAAAAAAAAAAAAAAAAAAAAAACCCTTGAATAGAATGTATGTTTTGGAATGTTTGAGTTGTAATCATCCTGAACACTCCTTTTTCTCTTATTTTAGGTGTAAAGATCGTATGGGTGATGGGGCATTCGTTTATATACTGGGCCAATGCTGAGGCCAGTAAGAAAATGGGCGGCCTTCAGCTTGGGTGTCCTGTGGATCAATGGGAGGTCAAATGGTTTGGGATTAGGGGGATGTGCTGGGAACTCTTTTTTCCATTGTTTCTAGATTTTGGAAGAATGTTTCCTCGTCCTCAGGTTTTGATAGTGCATTTGGGGGGAAATGATTTAGGTATGATTCCTCAAAAGGAACTAGTTAGAAGAATCAAAAGAGATTTGGGCAACATAAAGGAACTTTATCCTGAAATCAAAATAATTTGGTCACAGATTACTCCTAGGTTGGTTTGGAGATCAGCGAGGGATTATGATAGGCTAGAAAAGAGTCGTAAGAAAATTAACAAAATAATTAGCTCTTTTGTTAAGAGGTTGGGGGGAGGTGTAGTTTTCCACCCAGATTTCGAAGTAGATGGGGCTGAGGAATTTTATTTAAAAGATGGTGTTCATTTTAACCAATTTGGGCTGCAGCTATTTATTTTCGATATAAAAGAAGCTTTGGGAAAAATATTGGGTTTGGCGGGACTGGGCTGTTCGGTCAGTCCAGTCGGTGGCGGGGGTGCTAGTTCCCAGACAAATATGGTACGCAATATGGCCAAGTGATTTGGAGGATTTTAAGTAGTTGCCTCTCCATGGGGTGAGTGGACAACTGGTTTTATAGGGGCAAGGGGTTCCCTATTAAAGTTTAGGTGTACTTGGACGGACTCAACAGGGATATAGCTGAGTCCAGTTGTTGAATAACGGCCATCTTGTTTTTGTGGGTTTGGGAACTAGCACCGCTGTGGTTTATGTTTTATTTGTCAGTAATGTTATTTATGAACATCAGGTATGTTCTGTGAAAAAATGTTTGAAAATATTTATTACTCAATATTTAAATTGTGTTGTTAATAAAATGGCTGCGGCCAAATTTTATACCAAAGCTGTGTGTAACTCTTTTATTTATGTTATTATTTTAACTTATAATGGTTATAAGATTAAGGCCGGGGATTGACGACTTTAAAGGTCAGGGAACCCCTGGGAGTTCGAAGTAACGGGAAGGGGACTTGACCGTTGGAGGAATTAGGCCTTGGGTGTGATTGGTTATTTACTGTAGGGGGGCGGGCTTAGCACGCGCTGTTACGCATTTAAAGAAAGAGCGGGAGAATCTGCCATCAGAATAATTATCAAACCTTTCTAGAAAGTGCTCCCTCCCTCCCTCCCTAATCTTTGTTTTCCTTCCTTGTTCGTGTTTGTCGCAGCAAGGCGGGGGTGCTAGTTCCCAGACAAATATGGTACGCAATATGACCAAGTGATTTGGAGGATTTTAAGTAGTTGCCTCTCCATGGGGTGAGTGGACAACTGGTTTTATAGGGGCAAGGGGTTCCCTATTAAAGTTTAGGTGTACTTGGACGGACTCAACAGGGATATAGCTGAGTCCAGTTGTTGAATAACGGCCATCTTGTTTTTGTGGGTTTGGGAACTAGCACCGCTGTGGTTTATGTTTTATTTGTCAGTTATGTTATTTATGAACATCAGGTATATTCTGTGAAAAAATGTTTGAAAATGTTTGAAAATATTTATTACTCAATATTTAAATTGTGTTGTTAATAAAATGGCTGCGGCCAAATTTTATACCAAAGCTGTGTGTAACTCTTTTATTTATGTTATTATTTTAACTTATAATGGTTATAAGATTAAGGCCGGGGATTGACGACTTTAAAGGTCATGCTGTTGAATCAGTGTATTGCATCAGTGTACTGTGTACTGTTAACTCAGTGATTCATTAGCAACTGTGTTATAACTCTGCTTCTGCTATGAATCACTGAGACCTCACTCTAGGATCATATTACATGCTGCCTGTCTGACTGAGCTGACTCAGGAGCTGAACTGTTACAAACGAATCAGTTCAGTCTGGTGAACTGATTCATACAGTTCAGTAAAAAGAACCAGTTCAAATGAACGATTCATTCATGAACTGCACATCACTACCGCAAAAGGCCCTTTTAAGGGCTGTTTGTAATTTAGTGTAGTGTAGGGCTTTTTTATTTTGGGGGGGCTTTTTTATTTTGTTAGGGGGATTAGATTAGGTGTAATTAGTTTAAAAATCATGTAATTTGTTTATTATTTTCTGTAATTTAGTGGGGGGGGGTTGTACTTTAGATAATTTTATTTAATTGTATTTAATTGTATTTAGTTTAGGGAATTAATTTAATTATAGTGTAGTGTTAGGTGTTATTGTAACTTAGGTTAGGTTTTATTTTACAGGTACTTTTGTATTTATTTTAGCTAGGTAGTTTATTAAATAGTTAATAACTATTTAGTAACTATTCTACCTAGTTAAAATAAATACAAACTTGCCTGTAAAATAAAAATAAACTCTAAACTAGATACAATGTAACTATTAGTTATATTGTAGCTATCTTAGGGTTTATTTTATAGGTAAGTATTTAGTATTAAATAGGAATAATTTAGTTAATTATAGTAATTTTATTTATATTTATTTAAATTATATTTAAGTCAGGGGGGGTTAGGGTTAGACTTCGGTTTAGGGGTTAATAAATTTAGAATAGTGGCAACGACGTTGGGGACGGCAGATTAGGGGTTAATAAATGTAGGTAGGTGGCGACGATGTTAGGGACGGCAGATTAGGGGTTAACAATATTTAACTAATGTTTGCGAGGCGGGAGTGTGGCGGTTTAGGGGTTAATATGTTTATTATAGTGGCGGCGATGTTGGGGGCAGCAGATTAGGGGTTAATAAATGTAGGTAGGTGGCGGCGACATAGGGGCGGCAGATTAGGGGTTAATAAATATAATGTAGGTGTCGGCGATGTTGGGGGCAGCAGATTAGGGGTTCATAAGTATAATGTAGGTGGCGGCGGTGTCCGGAGCTGCAGATTAGGGGTTAATAATTATAATGTAGGTGTCGGCGATGTCAGGGGCGGCAGATTAGGGGTTAATAAGTGTAAGATTAGGGGTGTTTAGACTCGGGTTTATGTTAGGGTGTTAGGTGTAGACATAAATTTGATTTCCCCATCTGAATCAATGGGGCTGCATTAAGGAGCTTTACGCTGCTTTTTGGCAGGTGTTAGACTTTTTTTCAACCGGCTCTCCCCGTTGATTCCTATGGGGAAATCGTGCACAAGCATGTTACACCAGCTTATCGTTAACGTAAGCAGCGCTGGTATTGGAGTGTGGTAAGGAGCAGAATTTTGCCTGGGTTGTAGAAATCTGTAATACCTTCGCTGTCTGTAAGTTAGCGGTGAGCATTAACTGCTCGTTAGCACCGCACAGCTCAAAACGAAAAACTCGTAATCTAGCCGATTGTTTCTTAAAGAATAATGCAAAATGCAAGATGTATAAAGAATCATGCAAAATGCTAGGAGCTACAGCTTGTGTGATTTGTCAAGATCTAAAATTAACAGAAAAGTCTTGATTTTACAAATAAAAAGTCTTAAAATAAGTTATTGAGAATAAAACATGAGGAGAAAATATCTATATAATATTTGATGTGGTAAGGTAATTTCAGAATTTAAGGGACATATATGATTGACACTTCTAGTTGTAATACATTTTTGTTTTGAACTGTAAATTTGTGTTTCTGTGGTAATAAAAATAATTTATTTTTATTACCACAGAATTTTAATCTTACAGTTTAATCTTACAGTAATATCATTCTTGTGAACTGCTGGTGCAATGCAGCCCCCTGCAGATTTGTGGCTAATCAGCTGCTAGCAGGGGGTGTCAATCAACCCGATCATATTCGATAGTGTTGATTTCTGTCCGCCGCCTCAGAGCAGGCGGACAAGTTATGGAGCAGCGGTCTTTAGACAAGGGGCCTCAAGCTCCATATGGAGCTTGATAAATATGCCCCCAAGTCATCAACATGATAATATTACCTGTTTATTGCCATTTCAACACAAGTCATATTATATGTTTTAACAATATTAGTGTAATAAAACACACCTCACATGGACGTGTATGACAATTACATGGTAAATAACAGAGGACAATGTTTATGGTGAATTATAATAATATTTTTTTTTTTGGCTTCTTGGATGAGGGAGCTGAGGTGCATGTAGTGGATTGCCTTGTTCTTGTTCTAGCAGATTCTGGTGTTTCTACTGGTATGCTGGTGACAGATGATAGGCTGGAGGCAGTGTCATGCTGGTGTGTAAAAGTTTATTTTGTTCTCTCCATCTATTGTCCATCTGTATATCAGACAGAATTCACATTATCTGTGACTGGTTTTGAACACTTGCACTTAACGATGCTGCAATGTCCCTCTGCAACTCTGTGCTACGTCTGTGTATCCTCCCTTGGCCCCTGAAGAACCTCTCTTGGCCTCTGTGTATGCTCTCAGTGCTTGTAATGACCCTTCTCTGAAGTGTAATGTATTCCTCACCCTGGGGAAAATACAATGCATCCACAGACTGTTGAGCAACAGGGCTGGCAGTTGCTTGAGGGCCACGATGTTGGAGAAGAGGTGATGCTTGTGGATGTGCTTCTGCTGCTTGAGAGGCAGCTGTAGTTTTTGCTGCTTGAGGGGCAGCTGTAGTTTTTGCTGCTTGAGGGGCAGCTGAAGTTTCTGCTGCTTGAGGGGCAGCTGTAGTGTCTGCTGCTTCAGGGGCAGCTGTAGCTTCTGCGGTATTTTCATCTACAGATGTTGGAGCTCGTCCCAGGGAAGAGGATGGTGTAGCTCGTCCCATTGAAGAAGATGGTGGAGCTCGTCCCAGTGAATAAGATGGTGGAGCTCATCCAAGTGAATAAGATGATGGAGCTCTCATAGATGATTGGTATTCCTACTGATTACCAGTGTGTTACCACTCAGCCTCTACAATAGGCACATCCTGTGACATTGTCTGTGGGTAATATCCATGACTGACATGAGACTGTGATTGTGTTGTGAGGGTTGTCAATACATGGACCCTTTGTGCTTGTCTTGGCTCCCTCTCAAAACCAAAGGGAGGATATTCTTCTGGCTATGAATGTTGCCATGGGTCATATGGCAATGTCGGTGGCATCACTTCCGGGTACTCAACTTAAGCCATCCAACCATGCTCATGCCTGGGAGCACACTGTTCCTGCAGTTGCCTGAAGACTGGTAATGGTGGTGGTTGTTGTGGTGGTGGCATGACTGTTTGTATCCTTGTGACAGGAGGTTCTGTGAAGGAGTTAAAGGATTAGAGGGATTAGTACAGTCAGATATATGTCCATGTGGGCATACAATGTACATTGATACATGATAGGGCCTATACTTCACATGTCAAACTCTTTAACATGTATATGCACATTGTGAATTGGTCTATGAGGGATTTGAATATGAGCAGTATACAGTTATGTGTTTCATACAATAGTTATGTGTACATGTCGATGATGAAATAATGTGTTCTTTAAGTGACACTATGGTCACACAATTTACTTTAGCTTAATCTAGGCACAGAACCTGCTTTAATGAGCTAAATGTATTGGGATGGCTTTAGTGTCCATTTAATGAAAACTCTACATGTGGCGTGTGGCCCCCTCACATCATGAACTGCATTGTGTTATGTAGCAGTAATGCCAAGTATAATTGTAGATGTGTTTGTTAGTACTCCAAATACCCTGCTCCTCATCATGTACATGAATATGTGATATTAAAAGATGTTGTATTGCAATTACATATTATACAGGTGTGTGGGATGTTACTCACCAGCATGATGTGCTGTGGTTGCAACCCCTGAGTCACGAGCCCCTGGAAGTCCACAGACTGCTGTGATACTCAGAGACCTGTGTATCATCTCCTGCCAGGTGTTGTACTCCATTTCCAGGGATGGCCCACCGCCTGTTACCTTCTGGTGGACAGCTTCCTGCCCCATCTTCTCTTTTACTCTCACTAATCCTCCACTCCTGGGCCGTGTGTTGTAGCTCAATGAACAATCCAAACACACGCAAGAAAATGGTGGTTGAGCAGGGGTTTATATATTTATTTTGAATAGCGTAATTACGTGTCGCTTTTTTTGTTTAATTCCGGTTTTGTTTTTACATGTGTTATCCTCATTTGCATAAAACTACTCTTTATTGACATAATACTGGCGTAAGTTACTTGCGACGACAGAAATGTGTATTTGCGCACATTTCTGAAGATCGCCAGTTTGTCCTACTTACGCCAGTCTAGCATCTGATGGCGCAGTATGTGTGATACCCCGATGTACGAGGTGAAATTATGGGCAGCATGGGTTTCAGTAGTTATGCTGAAGACTGCACCTTATATGTTATTGCGCCCCAAATACTTTGTTTTACTATATTTACAATAGATATTTTTCTGCTCATGTTTTATTCTCAATAACTTATTTTAAGGCTCTTTATTTGTAAAAACAAGACATTTTTTATTTTTTTTAGAGTGTGGCTAGCTGTAAATATTCTCACCCATATTTCATTAATATATATAAAGCTTTTAACTCCTGGTCAACTAATGAAAACCTGCTTCTGACATATAACTCTTATTCTAGTATTTAAAGGGACATGAAACCTAAAAAATTATTTCATGATTCAGATAGAGAAACATAATTTATGTAAGAACTTAAAAAAACAAAAGAAATGACCAGCGCTCTATAGGATCTTATCTATAGTTTTAGCTATATATAGATATCTAAGTTCCGTGTGTGTATGGAGAACTATATGTAAAGATATCTAATTACCTGTAACTGTTGGTATTGTGCAGCTTGAACCAATGATTGTGTGTACCCCTAGCACAGTAAGGTAAAATGTAGAATAAAAAGAGCAGATCTTGGTAATTCAGCGCAACGAAATACAATTAAAGGTACAATCTAAGTACACAGTATAATAAGATGTCAAAATATAGTTACAGATGTTATAACAGAATCGTCACAGATTGTTCAAAAAACAGTCTTATATATATTCCCTGTGGATGTTGGAGTCAAAAATAAGAGTAAGTAGAAGGATGTCTCCTTACCAGATTATACCTCAATCATATGAGGTAAGGAATGATCATGTAAGGAGTGTTAACCGTCCCTTCTTGGTTAGGTAGGTAGAAGTGTCTCAGAGTTGTAGTCTTGGAAACTGATTTTCTTAGGATCCTTCTATGCAAACTTGTGTATGGTCTTTGTCTTGTGGAAACTTCCAGAGTGGCTTGAGCCTAAGTGTCTCTCCGGAGTATGGTACTTCAGACAATGTTCTTTGATCCTCAGTTTCTCAGGTGGATATAGGAAAAAAAGGAGAGTACATAGCGTGATACTGTATAAACAATCAATTTATTCAAAGCCATAGTGGTAAGATATACACTCACATGTACAACCCTCAATCCATGATGAGGTAAGATTATGGCACATCAATTGTATAAACACTTAGCCGGTAAGTCACACAGGTTCAGGTGGTGAAAGACACAGGGTAAAGAATGTTCGTTTTCTTTTAGAATGTTGAATCCTAAAATTTCAGAGCTGGATACTATTCCAAGAATTGGGGAGACCAGCAAAAATATTGTAAGCATGAACCCTTTATGAATTATAAATATTTTGTACCAAAGTGCCAAAATGCTTGCTGATATTGTTGTGGCTCGGTATGTTATAAACTGGCCGCCCAAACGGATAAGTATTTCTGTTGTAGTGGGCGTAAGAGCCCTGGTAACAAGAGCAGAGCGTTTTACAACTTAAAAAACACACACACACGCATATATATATATATATATATATATATATATATATATACATAAAAAAATAACGTATAAAAGTTCCTCAAAAGCCGGTCACAAAACCAAGTATGTGAAGACTACATTGCCACACTTCAATTGTCACTTTACGCGTTTCGAAGTTTAAAACTTACTTCTTCATCAGAGGCTGTGTCTACCTACCTAACCAAGAAGGGACGGCTAACACTCCTTACATGATCATTCCTTACCTCATATGATTGAGGTATAATCTGGTAAGGAGACATCCTTCTACTTACTCTTATTTTTGACTCCAACATCCACAGGGAATATATATAAGACTGTTTTTTGAACAATCTGTGACGATTCTGTTATAACATCTATAACTATATTTTGACATCTTATTATACTGTGTACTTAGATTGTACCTTTAATTATATTTCGTTGCGCTGAATTACCAAGATCTGCTCTCTTTATTCTACATATATGTAAGAACTTACCTGATAAATTAATTTCTTTCATATTGGCAAGAGTCCATGGGCTAGTGATGTATGGGATACACTATCCTACCAGGAGGGGCAAAGTTTCCCAAACCTCAAAATGCCTATAAATATACCCCTCACCACACCCACAATTCAGCTTAATGAATAGCCAAGTGGGGGGGGGGGGTGATAAAGAAAGGAGTAAAAAGCATCAACAAAGGAATTTGGAAATAATTGTGCTTTATACAAAAAATCATAACCACCATAAAAAGGGTGGGTCTCATGGACTCTTGCCAATATGAAAGAAATGAATTTATCAGGTAAGTTCTTACATAGATTATGTTTTCTTTCATGTAATTGGCAAGAGTCCATGAGCTAGTGACGTATGGGATATTTTGGCACTTTAGTTAGTGGTACTATTTGTACTAGAATTTTTATTACCAGCCGGCTTAGTAATTTTTAGAATTGTATGAGGGGCCCATGTGTTGTTTTTTATGTGTTTCTTTGTGTCTATTTTATGTATTTATTTATTGAACTATGATTGCATTTATATAAAAACATTTCATCTTGCATATACACCCTTGTGTTTTGTTATTTATTAAAGGAGGGTGCAATGTTCCTGGTCTTTTTGGACATACCTTATACCGGTATAGCCACTTTTCTTCTTAATTGTTGTATATATTTATTTACCAGGCTGCACCTCCTGATGTATAGATTGGCAAAAAGATTACAATATATTTTGTATGGTTGAGCTTACTAATTTTCCCTTCTCTCTTGTATTATCAAAAGCTTTAACCAAGATGCCAATGAAATGGCTGAAGCCTTCTGACCTTTCCCAGAACCAGAAAAGATAACAAATAGACTAGAAGTCTTCTTCTTTAGTAGCTTCAACATAATAATTCAAAGCTCTTACCACATCCAAAGAATGTAAGGATTTCTCCAAAGGATTCTTAGGATTAAGACACAAAGAAGGGACAAAAATTTCTCTACTAATGTTGTTAGAATTCACAACCTTAGGTAGAAATTTAAATGAAGTCTGCAAAACTGCCTTATCCTGATGGAAAATCAGAAAAGGAGATTCACAAGAAAGAGCAGATAATTCAGAAACTGTTCTAGCAGAAGAGATGGCCAAAAGGAACAACACTTTCCAAGAAAGTAGTTTAATGTCCAAAGAATGCATAGGATCAAACGGAAGAGCCTTTAAAGCCTTCAAAACCAAATTAAGACTCCAAGGTGGAGAGATTGATTTAATGACAGGCTTGATATGGACCAAAGCCTGTACAAAACAGTGAATATCAGGAAGCTTAGCAATCTTTCTGTGAAATAAAACAGAAAGAGCAGAGATTTGTCCCTTCAAGGAACTTGCAGACAAACCCTTATCCAAACCATCCTGATGAAACTGTAAAATTCTAGGAATTCTAAAAGAATGCCAGGAGAATTTATGAGAAGAACACCATGAAATATGTCTTCCAAACTCGATAATAAATCTTTCTAGAAACAGATTTACGAGCCTGTAACATAGTATTAATCACTGAGTCAGAGAAACCTCTATGACTAAGCACTAGGCGTTCAATTTCCATACCTTCAAATTTAATGATTTGAGATTCTGATGGAAAAACGGAGCTTGAGACAGAAGGTCTGGCCTTAATGGAAGTGGCCAAGGTTGGCAACTTGACATCTGAACAAGATCTGCATACCAAAACCTGTGAGGCCATGCTGGAGCTACCAGCAACACAAACAATTGTACCATGATGATCTTCGAAATCACTCTTGGAAGAAGAACAAGAGGCAGGAAGATATAAGCAGGTTGGTAACACCAAGGAACTGCTAACGCATCCACCACTTCCGCCTGAGGATCCCTGGACCTGGACAGGTACCTGGGTAGTTAAATGAAAATCCAAAAGTAGGTCCGGGCTAACAGGAAAGGAGTCCTCAGAGCACACAGCTGTCTTTGGGAAAGGCTTCCAAAAAAAATTAATGCAAATGAAAATGGCCAATAAGTAAAAAACAGAGTCTTTATTTAAGGCTACAGCTTGGCAGACTGCAGACATGTTTCGCGTGTGGCTACACGCTTGTTCACATGAGAAACATGTCTGCAGTCTGCCAAGCTGTAGCCTTTACCTTTGATTAATGGAGCTTTGTCTCTATTTTTGTTTTTAAATGTACCCAAATAAAGACTCTGTTTTTTACTTATTGGCCGGTTTTCATTTGCATTAATTTTTTTGGAAGCCTTTCCCAAAGACAGCTGTGTGCACTGAGGACTCCTTTCATGTTAGCCCGGACCTACTTTTGGATTTTCATTTGGCAGCAGAGTGCGCTGGAAGCGGAGGCGTGTGGATCAGGGCTCCAGGAAACACGACCGGACGGAGGACAAGTGCCTACGCTGTAGCAAACGCAACCTGACAGCACGGATCCCTGGAGGTGGTAAGCGCTAACCTACTTCTTTTACTTGTGTCTACCTGGGTAGTTCCTTCTTTAGATGAGAAGCCATCAGATCTACATATTTCTGGAAGACCCCACATCTGAACAATCTGAGAAAACACATCTGGATTGAGCGACCACTCCCATGGATGTAAATTCTGACAGCTGAGATAATCCGCTTCACAATTGTCTATACCTGGGATATGAACCGCAGAAATTAGACAGGAACTGGATTCCCCCAAAGCAAGTATCCAAGATGAGTCTCACCCTGATGATTGAAATATGCCACAGCTGTGATATTGTCTGTCTGAAAACAAATGAACGGTTCTCTTCAACAGAGGCCACACCTGAAGAGTCCTAAAAATAGCACAGAGTTCCAAAATATTGATTGGTAACCCCTCCTCTTGAGGTTTCCAAACCCCTTGTGCTGTCAGAGATCCCCAGACAGCTCCCCAACCTGAAAGACTTGCATCTGTCGTGATCACAGTCCAGGTTGGACAAACAAAAGAGGCCCCTTGAACTATAAGATGGTGATCTAACCACCAAGTCAGAGAGAGTCGAACATTGGGATTTAAGGATATTAATTGTGATATCTTAGTATAATCCCTGCACCATTGGTTCAGCATACAAAGCTGGAAGGTCTCATATGAAAACGAGCAAAGGGGATCGGGTCTGATGCTGCAGTCATGAGACCTAAAACTTCCATGCACATAGCTACTGAAGGGAATGATTGAGACTGAAGGTTCTGACAAGCTGAAACCAATTTTATTAGTCTCTTGTCTGTTAGAGACAGAGTCATGGACACTGAATCTATCTGGAAACCTAAAAAGGTGACCCTTGTCTGAGGAATCAAGGAACTTTTTGGTAAATTGATCCTCCAACCATGTCTTTGAAGAAACAACACTAGTTGATTTGTGTGAGATTCTGCAGAATGTAAAGACTGAGCTAGTACCAAGAAATAGTCCAAATAAGGAAACACTGCAATACCCCATTCTCTGATAACAGAGAGTAGGGTACTGATAACCTTTGAAAAGATTCTTGGAGATGTCGCTAGGCCAAATGGAAGAGCGACAAATTGGTAATGCTTGTCTAGAAAAGAGAATCTCAGAAACTAATAATGATCTGGATGAATCGGAATATGAAGATATGCATCCTGTAAGTCTATTGTGGACATATAATGCTCTTGCTGAACAAAAGGCAGAATAGTCCTTATAGTCACCATTTTGAAAGTTGGCACTCTTACATAACGATTCAAAATTTTCAGATCCAGAACTGGCCTGAATGAATTTTCTTTCTTTGGGACAATGAATAGATTTGAATAAAACCCCAGACCCTGTTCTTGAAATGGAACTGGTATGATTACCCCTGAAAACTCCAGGCCTGTGCCTTTACTGGATTTGCTGGGATACGTGAGAGAAAAAATCTTCTCACTCTGAATCCTATTCGGTACCCTTGAGAGACAATACTCTGAATCCATTGATTTTGGACAGAATCTGCCCATATGTTTTGGAAGAATCTTAATCTGCCCTCTACCAGCTGAGCACCTTCATGTAGACTTGGGGGCTGGCTTTGGTTTCTTAAATGGTCTGGATTTATTCCAACTTGAAGAAGGTTTCCAAAAAAACTCCCTTCGCCCCAGTGACAGTTGAAATAATCAACTCCAACTGAGAACCAAATAACTTATTACCTTGGAAAGAAAGAGATAGTAACCTAGACTTAAATACCATGTTAGCATTCCAATATTTGAGCCACAAAGCTCTTCTAGCTAAAATAGCTAAAGACATAGATTTAACATCAATTTTGATGATATCAAAAATGGCATCACAGATAAAATGATTAGCATGTTGAAGCAAGCGAACAATGCTAGACAAATCCGGATCCATTTCCTGTTGCGCTACACTTTCCAACCAAAAAGTTGATGCAGCTGCAACATCAGCCATAGAAATGGCAGGCCTGAGAAGATAGCCATAATATAAATACGCTTTCCTTAGATAAGATTCAAGTTTCCTATCTAAAGGGTTTTTAAAAGAAGTACTATCTTCCATAGGAATAGTAGTACGTTAAGCAAGAGTAGAAATAGCCCTATCAACTTTGGGGATCTTTTCCCAAAACTCCAATCTAACTGCTGGCAAAGGATACGATTTTTTAAACCTTGAAGAAGGAATAAAAGAAGTACCAGGCTTATTCCATTCCTTAGAATTAATATCAGAAATAGCATCAGGAACTGGAAAAACATCTGGAGTAACCACAGGAGGTTTATAAACAGAATTGAAACGTTTACTAGTTTTAATATCAAGAGGACTAGTTTCCTTAATATCCAATGTAATCAACACCTCTTTTAACAAGGAATGAATATACTCAATTTTAAATAAATAAGTAGATTTGTCAGTGTCAATATCTGAGGAAGGATCTTCTGAATCAGATAGATCCTCATCAGAGGAGGAAAATTCAGTATGTTGTCGGTCATTTGAAATTTCATCAACTTTATGAGACCTTTTACGTTTATTAGAAGGCGGGATGGCAGACAAAGCCTTCTGAATCGCATCAGCATTAAAATATTTTATATTCACAGGTATATCATGTACATTAGATGTTGAAGGAACAACAGGCATTGTACTATTACTGATGGACACATTCTCTGCATGTAAAAGCTTATCATGACAACTATTACATTCCACAGCTGGAGATATAATCTCCACTAATTTACAACAAATGCACTTAGCTTTGGTAGAACTGTTATCAGGCAGCAGGGTTCCAACAGTGATTTCTGAGACAGGATCAGATTGAGACATTTTGCAAATATAAGAGAAAAAAACAACATATAAAGCAAAATTATCAATTTCCTTATATGGCAGTTTCAGGAATAGGAAAAAAATGCAAACAGCATAGCCCTCTGACATAGAAAAAGGCAATAGGCATATAGGAATGGGGTTTTTGAATAATGAAAATATTTGGCGCCAAGTATGACGCACAACGCAACTGAAAATTTTTGGCGCTAACATCCGGAAATTACATTGAAGAAGCAACTTTGTGCAAAGAACTCAGTGTCAACTAAGACGCCAAAAATGCCCGCAAAATTTAATGAAAAAAGCAGTCAATTTGAAAAAAGACTGAACCCCAGGTAAGAAAAATATTTCCTAAATATGTTTTTTCCCAAATATGAAACTGATACGCCTAGATTACGAGTTTTGCAGTAACAGGGGTGCTAACGAGCCTTTTCTTTTACCGCTCCCTTAAGACAACGCTGGTATTACAGGTTTTTTTTAAACCTGGCGTTAGCCGCAAAAAGGTGAGCGTAGAGAAGAATTTAGTTCCACATATCACCTCAATACCAGCGTTGCTTACGGTAGCGGTAAGCTGGCTAAACGTGCTCGTGCACAATTTCCCCATAGGAAACAATGGGGCTGAGCCGGCTGAAAAAAAAACTAACATCTGCAAAAAAGCAGCGTTCAGCTCCTAACGCAGCCCCATTGATTCCTATGGTTCCCATCGCTAGCCACGGAGTGCTGGTTCCCATCGCTAGCTGACCAGGAGTACAGGGATCGCCAAGATCTGATGCTGGGGCTTTCTGATACGTGCTGTTTGTGAGAAGAGCCGTGCAGTTATATCTGGAACAGTTAGCTGGGCGACTGCTAAGAGCCCAGAATGCCTGTATAGCACTATTCTGGTGCTGAACATCTTGTAAGTACGGGACATTATAGTGGGGTAACAGCTGACACATTTGACCCTGCACTATTGTGGCGCCTTCTTTTCTTTCTATATTTTTGGAAATACTTTTTATGTCTACACCTAACACCCTAGCATGAACCCTGAGTCTAAACACCCCTAATCTTACACTTATTAACCGATAATCTGCCGTCCCCAACATCGTCGCCACCTACATTATAATTATTAACCCCTACTCTGCCGCTTCGGACACCGCCGCCACCTACATTATCCCTATGAACCCCTAATCTTATGCCCCCAACATTGCCAAACCCTACATTATATTTATTAACCCCTAATCTGCCCCCCCCAATGTCTCCGCATTCTAACTACACTTCTTAACCCCTAATCTGCCACCGCCAACGTTGCTGCCACTATAATAAAGTTATTAACCCCTAAACCTAAGTATAACCCTAACACCCCCCTAATTTAAATATAAATAAAATAAATATAAATAAAATAACTACAATAAACTAAATTAATCCTATTTAAAACTAAATACTTACCTATAAAATAAACCCTAAGCTAGCTACAATATAACTAATAGTTACATTGTAGCTATCTTAGGGTTTATTTTTATTTCACAGGTAAGTTTGTATTTATTTTAACTAGGTACAATAATTATTAAATAGTTATTAACTATTTAATAGCTACCTAGTTAAAATAAGTACAAATTTACCTGTAAAATAAATCCTAACCTAAATTACAATTAAACCTAACACTATACTATAATTAAATTAATTACATAAACGAAATACAATTAACTACAATTAAAATAAATAAACTAAAGTACGGAAAAAAAAAAAACACTAAATTACAGAAAATAAAAAATAATTACACAAATTTTAAACTAATTAAACCTACTCTAATCCCTATAATAAAATAAAAAAGCCCCCCAAAATGAAAAAATTCCCTACCCTATACTAAATTACAAATAGCCCTTAAAAAGGCCTTTTGCGGGGCATTGCCCCAAAGTAATCAGCTCTTTTACCTGTAAAAAAAAAAGACAATACCCCCCCAACATTAAAACCCACCACCCACACACCCAACCCTACTCTAAAACCTACCCAATCCCCCCTTAAAAAACCCTAAAACTACCCCCTTGAAGATTACCCTACCTCGAGACATCTTCAACCAGCCGGGCACAAGTGGACATCCAGAGGGGCAGAAGTCTTCATCCGATCCGGGCAGAAGAGGTCCTCCAAGCGGCAGAAGTCTTAGTCCAGGCGGCATCTTCTATCTTCATCCATCCGGAGCGGAGCGGGTCCATCTTCAATCCAGCCGACGCGGTGCATCCTCTTCAAACGAAGTCCAAGCGAAGAATGAAGGTTCCTTTAAATGATGTCATCCAAGATGGCGTCCCTTGAATTCCGATTGGCTGATAGGATTCTATCAGACAATCGGAATTAAGGTAGGAAAAATCCTATTGGCTGATCCAATCAGCCAATAGGATTGAAGTTCAATCCTATTGGCTGATCCAATCAGCCAATAGGATTGATCTTGCATTCTATTGGCTGGGAGCATGGGAAAAGCACAACATTTTTACACTAAAGCAAGTGGTGCTTAATATCTCATTAACCCCAACATATACTAGAGTGGGTAAATATTATTAAAACTTATAATAGACTGACTAATATTAATGATGATATATCAGTTACGTTGGTTGAAGATTTGTGGATTTTATCATTTTGTTTCCACTTAATGTGTACACTTACAGAATAAATAGAAGAAAGTATGAATTAGCTGATACCATTCGGCTGTACTGTACATGAAATACTGACTAGTAAACTAATCATAATAATAATAATAATAAGTGAATGCTATGGATAATGTTCCTAATAGTGATGTCGCAAACCTAAAAATTTGGGTTCGCGAACGGGCGAACCGGGCGAACCACCATAGACTTCAATAGGCAGGCGAATTTTAAAACCCACAGGGACTCTTTCTGGCCACAATAGTGATGGAAAAGTTGTTTCAAGGGCACTAACACCTGGACTGTGGCATGCCGGAGGGGGATCCATGGCAAAACTCCCATGGAAAATTACATAGTTGATGGAGAGTCTGGTTTTAATCCATAAAGGGCATAAATCACCTAACATTCCTAAATTGTTTGGAATAACATGCTTTAAAACATCAGGTATGATGTTGTATCAATCAGGTAGTGTAAGGGTTATGCCCGCTTCACAGTGCGCAGTGTAGGTGATATACCTGCCCTGACCATGCTTTGCAGACCAGGTATCAGAGGTCAGCTGGACCCTTGCCCCAACACTGTGTGCCAGACATGCCATTATAGCAGACTTAAATGGCTTTGGCATTGCTTTTTGGTAATTAGAAGGCTGCTAAATGCCACTGCACACCACACGTGTTTTATGCCCAGCAGTGAAGGGGTTAATTAGGGAGCATGTAGGCAGCTTGTAGAGTTAATTTTAGCTTAAGTGTAGTAGACAATTAGAAGGCTGCTAAATGCCACTGCGCACCACACGTGTTTTTTGCCCAGCAGTGAAGGGGTTAATTAGGGAGCATGTAGGCAGCTTGTAGAGTTAATTTTAGCTTAAGTGTAGTGTAGTAGACAACCCAAAGTATTGATCTAGGCCCATTTTGTTATATTTCATGCCACCATTTCACAGCCAAATGCGATCAAATAAAAAAAAATTGTTCACTTTTTCACAAACTTTAGGTTTCTCACAGAAATTATTTACAAACAACTTATGCAATTATGACATAAATGGTTGTAAATGCTTCTCTGGGATCCCCTTTGTTCAGAAATAGCAGACTTATATGGCTTTTGCGTTGCTTTTTGGTAATTAGAAGGCTGCTAAATGCCACTGCGCACCACACGTGTTTTATGCCCAGCAGTGAAGGGGTTAATTAGGGAGCATGTAGGCAGCTTGTAGAGTTAATTTTAGCTTAAGTGTAGTGTAGTAGACAACTCAAAGTATTGATCTAGGCCCATTTTTGGTATATTTCATGCCACCATTTCACGGCCAAATGCGATCAAATTTTTTTTCTCTCGCAATTTTAGGTTTCTCACTGAAATTATTTACAAACAGCTTGTGCAATTATGGCACAAATGGTTGTAAATGCTTCTCTGGGATCCCCTTTGTTCAGAAATAGCAGACATATATGACTTTGGCTTTGCTTTCTGGTAATTAGAAGGCCGCTAAATGCTGCTGCGCATCACACGTTTATTATGGCTAGCAGGGAAGGGGTTAATTAGGTAGTTTGTAGGGAGCTTGCAGGGTTAATTTTAGCTTTAGTGTAGAGATCAGCCTCCCACCTGACACATCAGACCCCCTGATCCCTCCCAAACAGCTCCCTTCCCTCCCCCACCCCGCAATTGTCCCCGCCATCTTAAGTACTGGCAGAAAGTCTGCCAGTACTAAAATAAAACGTTTTTAATTATTTTATATTTTTTTTTGCATATTTACATATGCTATGGTGTAGCATCCCCCCTCAGCCCCCAACCTCCCTGATCCCCCACAAAACAGCTCTCTAACCCTCCACATCTGCCTTATTGGTGGCCATCTTGGGTACTGGCAGCTGTCTGCCATTATTTCACAGTCAAAAAAGTGTTTTTTTTTTTTTAAATGTACACTACTGTTACACCAGATATGAGTGGTGGCACTGGGCAAGTGGGCACAGTATACGCTGTGAGCCTGACACACACGCTGGCAGGCAGGCAACTGCAATTAGATTACACAGAAAAAAAAAAAAAGCAGACTGATGTTCTAGCCCTAAAAAGGGATTTTTGGGGTGCTGTCGTTACAGCAGAGATCAGATGAGTCCTTCAGGACTGTAGTGGACACTGAATACACTAGCCTAGCTATCGATTTCCCTATTAAATCAGCAGCAGCTACACTGTCCCTCCTCTCACTAAGAATGCAGCTTCCAAATTAATCTAAAATGGATGCTGTCCAGGAGGTGGGAGGGTCTGGGAGGGAGGGTCTGCTGCTGATTGGCTGTAATGTGTCTTCTGACTGTGAGGTACAGGGTCAAAGTTTACTCAATGATGACGAATAGGGTGCGGATCGAACATTGCATATGTCGCCCGCCGCAGCGAACGTGAACATGCTATGTTCGCCGGGAACTATTCGCCAGCGAACTATTTGCGACATCACTAGTCCTAAAACTATTTATAATTTTGTTCCATATGAAATTGAAAATGGTATAGAGTGACCATGCAGAACAAAAACAAATTTCCATTTTACTTCAATAGAAATATATCTGCTAACAATCTTTACAAGACAGGTCTTTAATAAATGTTGCATACAGTGTAAACCTTTGAAATATGAAAAGTGATTGTAGATATTACTCAAACTTCTCAAGTGCCAGTGTTTGTAAGTGATAACTGTTTTATTGGCCTTCAAAGTTTTACAAGGTTGAATTTATGTTTTGATTAACTTTTTCGTAGACATCCTTATTCAACTCAGTGAATATATTTTAGGGGAACTGTTTTCAATTATTATCCTTATTATTATTATTATTATTATTATTATTATTAATAATAATAATTATAATATTTATAACAAGTTATTTATATTATAATGTCTAGCAAAATATATCACCAACAGCATGAGAATTATCTTGAAAAAAACATTATTATTCCTGTTTAATAAATTTAAATTCAACAGGAATATGTAATTGTTGTTGTATGCACAGAACATCATAGTTTTTATAGTTAGTGCATAAATTGTTACATGACTAGAGCTAGCATGGGATTGAGTGTGAAAATTGATAATATTCTTAGTATTAATATGTAGTATGTAGAAGTAGTAATATGAGCTGTGACTGGTGATTTCTCCTGGACAAAAATTTAGATGTCAGCAGGAAAATCTACAATTAAACAGAGGAAAGTGGTAGTTTACATGTCAAATATTACTAGTAGTTTATATATAGCTGAAAAATGTAAAGGTTTATTATTTAGGAAAATACTTTTATGTCCCTTTAATGAATGCTTGATAAATAGTTTTTATTTTATATATATATATATATATATATATATATATATATATATATATATGAAATCTATCATCTATCTATCAATTTATCTGTCTATCATCTATTTATCTATCATCTATCCCTTTATCTACTGTATGTATCTAATTTATCTATATCTATCTACCTACCTATCTATCTATCTATCTATCTATCTATCTAATTTCAGTACATAAACAATATTAAACTCATGAGTGGATTCATTGTAACTAAACTTAATGAATTGAGGTCCCTTGAGAATGACCAGAGAATGACCAGATCACAGGCTTAACAGAATATAATATATTCAAAATACCCTTAAAAAAAAGATGAAGCCCAAAATGTTTATTTAATTATTCAGATAAAGCATACAAGTTTAGACAACTTTCCAATTGATTTTTTTTTTAACAAATTTGCTTTGTTCTTCAGTATTCTTTATTGAAGGAGCAAGAACGCACTACTGTGAGCTAGCTGAGTATATTGGATGACCCAATGACAAGAGGAAAATGTATGCAGCCACCAATCAGCAGCCAACTCTCAGTAGTGCATTGCTGCTTCTACCTAGGTATGCTTTTAAACAAATGATACCATGGCCTCTATTTAACAAGCTCCGAATGGAGCTTGATGGCCCCTGTTTCTGGTGAGTCTTAAGACTCGCCAGAAACAGCAGTTATGAAGCAGCGGTCACAAAGACCGCTGCTCCATAACCTGTCCGCCTGCACTGAGCAGGCAGACAGACATCGCCGGAAATCAACCAGATCGAGTACGATTGGGTTGATTGACACCCCCCTGCAGGGGGTGGCGTTGCACCAGCAGCTCTTGTGATCTTCTGGCGCAATGCTGAATATGGCGAGCATATTGCTCTCCGTATTCAGTGAGGTCTGTCGGACCTGATCCGCATTGTCGGATCAGGTCCGACAGACCTTGATAACTTGGGGCCCATATCTGATCATTGAAGTACATTGGAAAGTTGTTTACAATTGCATGCTTTATCTGAATCATGAAAGTTTAATTTGAACTTTACAATCCCTTTAACTGTACAATATAAAAACATATCCTATACGAGACAATAGTAGGTAAGGTTTCTAGGGTTAAAATAGTTAAAACTTTGGCCATAATACAGAGGTTCAGGGTAGATGGAAATAATAAGAGAAGCAAAAAAATAAATTCTGTAGTCCAACAATGAAATCAGAGATATAGGAACAACGTAGTACATAGGGGTCGATTTATCAAGCTGCGGCGGACAGGGGCGCACATACACACCCCTGTCCGCCGCAGTTTGCCTCTGGTGGGCTGAATTCCGCTGTCGGAATTCAGCATTGCACACGAGCACTATTTTGTAGACATGTGCGTTTCGTTCGGAAGAATTCGCCAAATTCAGAGATTTGAATCGATTCCCCTAGCAATGAAACTAAACTAATCTGAATGCATTTGTAATGAATAAATCCGTATTAGTTCGGATTTATTTGTTACATTTGAATGGCCATGGACTAATCACAATTCATAACAAAAAATAAAAAAATTGTGAGATTTAGTGAGATAGAACAGTGAAATAATTCAGTTTGTGTAACTTTGAACCATCTGAATCAACATAACACATACCGAACTTCTGAATTTACGAATCAAATCCGAAATGAATACATCTGAATACATCTGAATTTATTCGAATCTGAATAAATCTGAAACCAATACATTCAAATGTATCTGAATTCGAATCGATCCAAAACGAAATTCAGAAAAATCCAAATCGGTCCGAAACTAACCGAAACAAATTTTTCCGCTGTGCACATGTCTACTATTTTGTGTTCACATGCAATCCCGCCCCCTGCCCGTGCAAATGAGCTGTCTATCTCCCCTGTTGGACAAGTCACAAGACCTGGGGAATTGAAATTCACCACCTAAGAGGTGGCGAAAGGTAAGGGAAACAGCGGTCTAATGACCGCTGCTTCATAAATACAGATTGCAGGTTCTCTTGTGAGAACCTTCAGTCGTAGGCAGGCTTTGCCTGCCGAAAAGGTTTAAAAAATTGACCCCATAATGTGCCCTATCATATCATATCAGCACCAAAATGTAAATGTACCATATTTGTTGACGGTAAAGAGGGAGCAACCTCACTTCTTTGAAGATTAGCATTACAATGCTTGAAACTAGTGCAAAGATGGCAGAGTGAGTATGGTATTTTTAATTAGTACTAGAAACTGTACTGCTATAGTATGGTCTCACTTGACAAGTTGAGACACATTGCAGTTTTGGCTAATTATCGTGGACCAGGTTATGGTTACCGATAGTTGCAAGTTGGCGGTTTGTGTCAGTCATGGTGTAGGATTTGATGCTGTTCGGGATGACTCATTCCAAAGTATTTACACCAGGTCAAGACAGCTGTAGATAAAAAGTGAAAGTTACTTATAAGTTTGTAGAGACTTCATAGAAATTATTACTTGTCACTAATATCTGGGTGATGTCACTACCTTTTTGTGTATCTGATATTTATCGCACTCAAGTCACTCTATTTCTAAAGTGTGTGACTTGATCATTACCTAGCCTACCATTGGAGACATAAATGACTCCTCCCTTTAGCATTGTCAAAAGACCTCTAGGGATAATTTGTCTTTTTTCTGTATTACACCATTTATGGTTCAACTGATTATAAAATGACTGCTACAGAGAAAACATAAAATAATTTTAAAAACATGATGGTTTTAAAGTTTATTAACTTGTAGAATGTAGCTTAGAAGGAATAGATACATATTTAAATGAACCACAAAAACTATTTCCCAAATAAAGGCATGCTATTACTAAATCAAATTGAAATTAATGACATACATGGGAATAAAATAAAGGTGTCCTTGGGAAGATGATATAACAAGCAAACATAATCTAAAATGTTCTTCTTAGCTATGGTTAGGGTTAATAGAAGTTTATGGTTAGGGATAAAGGCTATTACATTCATGCATATGTGACATAGGTACCAGTGTTATAGTAGCTAAGATCAGAAACTCCCTGGATGGTAACAGCTACACTTAACACTCTGACAATAATTATTGTGATAGGAAATTGATCATGAAAAAAATGAAGTTGCTATGTGAAATTTGCTATCGCTAGATTTTTTCATAGTAGGTGGTCCATTAGTTATTGGCATAGGATTAACGCATATGGGTCAGATTATAAGTGGAGCATTATTTAATGAGCGTTGACTCTGCTAGAAGTAAGCTTTTTGTGTGCGTTGGGCAGCGCTCATATTGCAAGTTGAAAGTAAATTGTTTTTGCTCTTGTACTAACTCGAGCGTAAAAAGCTGAACTTAGAATATAGTGCTCGCGATTAGATATTCCTCCATAGAACTCAATGGAGCAAAAAAAGTGGAAAAAAACACCCTGCGGTAAGCCGACATGAAAATATAAATATTTCACATTCCAATGTTCTTGAAATAGAAGAATATGTTTTATTTATTCATAAATACATATTTCTACATATATCTGTTGTTTTTTGCACAAATATACCTTTATACCTATACTTTAATGTGTTTTCATTTAACTGCAAAGGACTCCAATGCACTTATAGATATGTTTATATGTGTGTACATATGTATTTATGTGTTTATATATGTCTGTAAATACATATATACACATATAAATACATATGTACACATATAAATACATATGTACACACATATATATACATACATATATATACACACAAAAAATAAACGCCTAGATTATGAGTTTTGCGCTATAGAGGGTGCGAAACGAATGCAACAAAAGTTGCGCTATTTCCCCCTACATAGCGCTGCCATTACAAGTTTCTAAAAAGCCTCCTTGTGCTTGCAATATGGTGGTGATAAGCTCCATACCTTACATACCGCTCATGCACGCTTTCCCCATAGACATCAATGGGGAGAAGGTGTTAGAAAAAAAAATAACACCTGAAGTGCGGAATGGCGATCACCATAACGCAACCCCATTGATGTCTATGGGGAAAGAAAGTTAAATTTTAACCTAAAACCCTAACATAAACCCCAAGTCTAAACACCACTAATCTGCTGCCCCCGATATCGCTGACACCAAAATAAAGTTATTAACCCCTAATCTGCCGCTTCCGACATCAGCGCCACTAATAAAAATTATTAACCCCTATTCCGCCACTCCAACGACATCACCGCCACTAATAAAAGTTATTAACCCCTAAACCTCTGGCCTCCCACATCACTGTCACTAAATAAACCTATTAACCCCTAAACCTAACAACCCCCTAACTTTATATTAAAATTACAATATCCCTATCTTAAAATAAATAAAAACTTACCTGTGAAATTAAAAAAACCTAAGTTTAAATGAACAATTAACCTAACATAACTATTATACTAAACTATTATACTAAAATTAAAATAACTACCAATTAAAAAAACTAAATTACACATTAAAAAAAACTAACACTACTAAAACAATTTGTCTAAAATTACAAAAAAAAATACTAAATTACAAAAAATAACAAACACTAAATTACGAAAAATAACAAACAAAATTATCAAAAATAAAAACAATTGCACCTAATCTAATAGCCCTATAAAAATAAAAAAGCACCCCCTAGTCTACAATAAACTGCCAATAGCCCTTAAAAGGGCCTTTATAGGGCATTGCCCTAAAGTAATCAGCTCTTTTACCTTGACAAAAATACTAAGACCCCCCCAACAGTAAAACCCACCACCCAACCAACCCCCCAAAATAAAAAAAAACTAACTCTAACAAAAACCTAAGCTACCCATTGCCTTGAAAAGGGCATTCAGCTCTTTAACATTGCCCTGAAAAGGGCATTCAGCTCTTTTAAAAAAGCCCAAACCCTATGTATCTTAGACTTGTATACACATTTACCTTGTAAACGATGAGTCGATATAGAACTAGAAAGCCTCCACACCCCTCGTATTAGTGAACTATGTTGGTCATTTAACAACACTAATATTTGGAACATGGCCCTTACTCAATTTCCCTTTATTACATCTAAACCTTCACCTGTAACTTCACTAATTACTAACGGGAACTAGACTTAGGTCCAACCATATTAAAAAACTCAACATTTAAAAACCTTAATGACTTCCCTGTATACCCTCTCATAGACAATGAACAAGTTAAACGGCAAGGGACACTAATAGCTCAGGGGCTGCCATGTTTTACAAATTGGTTTACCTATCATAGACTATATCATTTTCTCACTAACAACCCACACACTAGAAATATGACTAGGCCTCTTACTAATTTTTAACTCTTATTTACACAAAATCCTCCTCCGAGACACACAATCTCCAAAATCTATAAATACTGGTTCAGAACCATCATGGACAAATCCTGGGATATATGGAAAGTTGGGAAAGAGATCTAGGTAAGATCATACTGCCTCATACCTGCTCACAAATTTTTCAGCATACTATGAGAACATTGATATCCTCTGGTATTTTAGAAATAAATCTCAAAATATTACCTAGATGGTATTTCACGCCGCATAGACTCCATATATTATTTCACAAGTCAGACAATAAATGTTGGAGATGCGGCCACGTGGGAAGTGATAGGGCGCACATGTGGTGGTGGTGCTCGTCCATTCAGAATCTTTGGAGACAAATTATCAAATAAATTGAACAAATTTTAGAAACTCAATTCCTTCTAGACCCTTTGATTTGGCTTTTAAATAAACCCCCAAACCTGAAATATAAACCGAAACTATTTTTTTTTTACTATAATGACAAACAGTGTCAAATTTTAATAGCATAGAATTGGAAGGGTAAAGAGGTCCCTTACATGTCAATGTGGATACAAACAACCTCGGAGTTGATAGAAATGGAAGAATGCCACTACTTAAAACATGACAATATGGATACTTATGCTGAAATAACCTTGTTATGGGAACACTATATCAATTTATTACATCAGAAAAGACACAAAATTACCACCTTTGGTGTTGAAAACACGACATAATGACACATTATCATAAGTTACACAACTTTCTTCAGAAACCTAATTAAAATGTATTTTCCTTAAAATATACATGTAATTGGACCTGCAGGTGTGCTCCAGTATTGTTATTGTTAATGTTATTATTATTCTATTTAATTAAACCATATGGATAACCTAGGTACCACATTACTAAGAAAGACTTTCTTCATGAATAGAAATGTGACAGTGATAAGATATGTTAGTTACTTAAAAAATGAATCACCCAATGTATATACAATAGGAGCTACGACTCCACACTCTGTAAAAAGTTTGTTTTGTTTTTGGAAATAAAGCTGATTTAAAAAAAAAAAAAAAGCCCAAACCCTAATCTAAAAAAAAAAAAACACCCAAAAAAGTTAAAAAAAACTAATACTAACCCCCGAAGATCCACTCACAGTTTCTGAAGTCTGGACATCCATCCTCATCCAGGTGGTGAGAAGTCTTCATCCAGGCGGTGAGAAGTCTTCATCCAGACGGCATCTTCTATCTTCATCCCAGCGGCATCTTCTATCTTCATCCCAGCGACGCGGAGTGGATCCATCCTTGAAGACATCCGGCGCGGAGCGTCCTCTTCAAATGGTCACTGCCATACACTGGATCTTCAACACAAGGGAGCCTTTTCAAAATGGTGTCCCTTGCATTCCTATTGGCTGTTTTGATTCTTGAAATTCAAATCAGCCGATAGGATGAGAGCTACTGAAATTCTATTTGCTATTCAAATCAGCCAATAGAATTTCAGTAGCTCTCATCCTATTGGCTGATTTGAACAGTCAATAGGATTTTAGTAGCTCTCATTCTATTGGCTGATTTGAATTTCAAGAATCAAAACAGTCAATAGGAATACAAGGGATACCATTTTGAAAAGGCTCCCTTGTGTTGAAGATCCAGTGTACGGCAGTGACCATATGAAGAGGACGCTCCGCGCCGGATGTCTTCAAGGATGGACTCACTCCGCGTCGCTGGTATGAAGATAGAAGACGCCGCTGGGATGAAGATAAAAGATGCCGTCTGGATGAAGACTTCTCACCGCCTGGATGAAGACTTCTCGCCACCTAGATGAGGATGGATGTCCAGACTTCAGAAACTGTGAGTGGATCTTTGGGTTTAGTATTAGTTTTTTTTAACTTTTTTTGGGTGGGTTTTTTTTTAGATTAGGCTTTGAGCTTTTTTAAAAAAGAGCTGAATGACCTTTTAAGGGCAATGCCCATACAAATGCCCTTTTCAGGGCAATGGATAGCTTAGGCTTTTGTTAGAGTTAGGTTTTTATTTTGGGAGGTGGGTTGGGTGGTGGGCAATGCCCTACAAAAGGCCCTTTTAAGGGCTATTGGTAGTTTATTGTAAAGCTAGGGGGTGTTTTTATTTTGGGGGGCTTTTTTATTTTTATAGGGCTATTAGATTAGGTGAAATGTTTTTATTTTTTATAATTTTGTTTGTTATTTTTTGTAATTTAGTGTTTGTTATTTTTTGTAATTTAGTTTTTTTTTTTAATTATAATTTTTATTAGATTTTACAAACACACACAAATTTACAATTGATTGTACAAAATGCCTTTCCTTTGAACATACATCACCCCAACAAGACAATTATAAACCTGGATAGTAATCCAAAAAATTGTTCAGGGACTCTTGGTAAAGTCCAAGAGTCCCTGAAGTGCAAGATAGGGTCCAAGTAGTGTATAGGTGATAAGAGTTACATTCCTTCTTGTAGGCCTAACATTGCTTGTTTGCTGACTAGCAAAAAAAAAAGTAAATTGAGAAAGAAGTCTCTTCTTTTGAACTCTTGATGAACATGGATAAAGGCATGATATGTCATAAATGATGTTGGTTAATCAAACAAACACTATAACAATAACAAAACATAAACAATATAAAAAAGGAAATAAGTAGTCCAATTGGTCTTCAAGTTATAGGAATTTCAGATTTTGAGGTCTCTCTTTATGTAAAGATGCACAACAGATCTCTTGACTGCGTAATATAACTTAAAAAGTATGGTTGCAATATGTTTCCTTTATCTTATGTCTGTTCACTCTTGGCCGCCCCTGTAAGAATCCCAATAGAGTTAGAGATTGTGATACACATGGAGTTGATTATTTTTGAGGAAATAGTACCTTTCTAACATTATGACAGACTGCACCATTTCCTTCCATGAAATTAATGAGGGCAGCTCAAATGATTTCCAATGAGAAGCTATGAATTGTTTGGCAAGGTTAAATAGAATCTTAGCTAAACTTCTCCGGATTCCACATTTCAGCTCACTAAATACATTAAATAAACAGATTCTCTGTGAAAGGAAAAAGTTGCTAGATAGTATAATATTAAATTCTTTTAAAATTGACTTCCAAAATTCTTGAATTTTATAGCAAGACCACCATATGTGTCCCATATTCCCTATATCCATATTACACCTCCAACATTTATCTGAGGCCCTAGGAAACATGTATTTAAGCCTATGAGGAGTTAAATACCATCTTAGCATTATTTTATAATTTGTCTCTAGCAAATGTGTGGAATAGGCCGAGCAAGCTATGTTTTGGAAAATAATTGACCAATCCTTTGGTGTGTATTGCTCATCTAACTGTCTATCCCATGCTTTAACAAAGCCATGGGGTTTGGGGGAAGTGGCACTCAATAATATTTTGCCTTTTTTTGGGGAGTCAGTACTGCACATTTTCTCAAAACTAGTAAGAGGTCTGATTAGATTAGATCTTTCTTTATGTGTCTGAATGTAGTGGTTAACTTGATGATATTTTATCTATTGTTCTAGGAATCTGCCTTCCAAATGTTCTACGTCTGCTTTAGGTTTTAGTCTATTGGAGTTTAACAATATATATACTGGTAAAACTCTATGAATATTACTTTCGTTATCCTGTTTGTATAGTAGGCCGGGTGGAATTCTGGGTTAGATAGGATGGGAGTTAATGGAGAGATTCTAGTGGAAATTCCATTGATATGGTATGCAGTCCTGCACTTAATGAGATGGATGAGACATTGGGCGTCCAACAAGCTCCCCCCAATTGGTGGCTCCCAGAGATGTCATGTTCTATTTGTATCCAGTGTTTTGGTTTGGTATAATTATGTCTACACCATTCTATTATTCTTTGTAAAGATAATACCTTCTTGTAAAGCATAAGATTTGGAACTCCCAATCCGCCTGCTACCTTCGAGGCATACATAGTCGCTTTGCTTATTCTAGGGGACTTGCTTTTCCAAATGAAGTTATTTATGGCTTTTTGTAGCTTGTGTATATATGGATCAGTATAAGGAAGAGGAAGTGTTTGGAGTATATACAATATTTTGGGTAGAGCTATCATTTTATTGATAAAATGCAAGCTTATTATAATTTGCTTTGCGCATAGTTTCAACTCTGGAAGTTATGTGGATACCCAAGTATCCAATAGAACTTGGCTGAATAGTGAAGTCACACCAATTCCTAATATCTGCAATCACTTTGGCCTAGATTTGGAGTTCGGCGGTAAAAGGGCTGTTAACGCTCCGCGGGCTTTTTTCTGGCCGCACCATAAATTTAACTCTGGTATTGAGAGTTTAATCAAATGCTGCGTTAGGCTCCAAAAAAGGAGCGTAGAGCATTTTTACCGCAAATGCAACTCTCGATACCAGAGTTGCTTACGGACGCGGCCGGCCTCAAAAACGTGCTCGTGCACGATTCTCCCATAGGAAACAATGGGGCTGTTTGAGCTGAAAAAAAACCTAACACCTGCAAAAAAGCAGCTTTCAGCTCCTAACGCAGCCCCATTGTTTCCTATGGGGAAACACTTCCTACGTCTGCACCTAACACTCTAACATGTACCCCGAGTCTAAACACCCCTAACCTTACACTTATTAACCCCTAATCTGCCGCCCCCGCTATCGCTGACCCCTGCATATTTTTTTTAACCCCTAATCTGCCGCTCCGTAAACCGCCGCAACCTACGTTATCCCTATGTACCCCTAATCTGCTGCCCTAACATCGCCGACCCCTATATTATATTTATTAACCCCTAATCTGCCCCCCTCAACGTCGCCGACACCTGCCTACACTTATTAACTCCTAATCTGCCGAGCGGACCTGAGCGCTACTATAATAAAGTTATTAACCCCTAATCCGCCTCACTAACCCTATCATAAATAGTATTAACCCCTAATCTGCCCTCCCTAACATCGCCGACACCTACCTTCAATTATTAACCCCTAATCTGCCGAGCGGACCTCACCGCTACTATAATAAATGTATTAACCCCTAAAGCTAAGTCTAACCCTAATACTAACACCCCCCTAAGTTAAATATAATTTACATCTAACGAAATTAATTAACTCTTATTAAATAAATGATTACTATTTAAAGCTAAATACTTACCTGTAAAATAAATCCTAATATAGCTACAATATAAATTATAATTATATTATAGCTATTTTAGGATTAATATTTATTTTACAGGCAACTTTGTAATTATTTTAACCAGGTACAATAGCTATTAAATAGTTAAGAACTATTTAATAGTTACCTAGTTAAAATAATAACAAATTTACCTGTAAAATAAATCCTAACCTAAGATATAATTAAACCTAACACTACCCTATCAATAAATTAATTAAATAAACTACCTACAATTACCTACAATTAACCTAACACTACACTATCAATAAATTAATTAAACACAATTCCTACAAATAAATACAATTAAATAAACTAGCTAAAGTACAAAAAATAAAAAAGAACTAAGTTACAAAAAATAATAAAATATTTACAAACATAAGAAAAATATTACAACAATTTTAAACTAATTACACCTACTCTAAGCCCCCTTATAAAATAACAAAGCCCCCCAAAATAAAAAATTCCCTACCCTATTCTAAATTAAAAAAGTTACAAGCTCTTTTACCTTACCAGCCCTGAACAGGGCCCTTTGCGGGGCATGCCCCAAGGATTTCAGCTCTTTTGCCTGTAAAAAAAAACATACCATACCCCCCCCCAACATTACAACCCACCACCCACATACCCCTAATCTAACCCAAACCCCCCTTAAATAAACCTAACACTAAGCCCCTGAAGATCTTCCTACCTTGTCTTCACCATACCAGGTTCACCGATCCGTCCTGGCTCCAACATCTTCATCCAACCCAAGCGGGGGTTGGCGATCCATCCTCTTCTTCCGTTGTCTCCCGACGAATGACGGTTCCTTTAAGGGACGTCATCCAAGATGGCGTCCCTCGAATTCCGATTGGCTGATAGGATTCTATCAGCCAATCGGAATTAAGGTAGGAATTTTCTGATTGGCTGATGGAATCAGCCAATCAGAATCAAGTTCAATCCGATTGGCTGATCCAATCAGCCAATCAGATTGAGCTCGCATTCTATTGGCTGTTCCATCTTGGATGACGTCCCTTAAAGGAACCGTCATTCGTCGGGAGACAACGGAAGAAGAGGATGGATCCGCGTCGCCTGCTTCAAGATGGACCCGCTCCGCACCGGATGGAAGAAGATTGAAGATGCCGCTTGGAGAAGATGTTTGCCGGTCCGGATGTCCTCTTCTTGCCGGATAGGAGGAAGACTTTGGAGCCTCTTCTGGACCTCTTCAGCACCGGATGATGGATCGCCAACCCCCGCTTGGGTTGGATGAAGATGTTGGAGCCAGGACGGATCGGTGAACCTGGTATGGTGAAGACAAGGTAGGAAGATCTTCAGGGGCTTAGTGTTAGGTTTATTTAAGGGGGGTTTGGGTTAGATTAGGGGTATGTGGGTGGTGGGTTGTAATGTTGGGGGGGGGTTATTGTATGTGTTTTTTTTTACAGGCAAAAGAGCTGAAATCCTTGGGGCATGCCCCGCAAAGGGCCCTGTTCAGGGCTGGTAAGGTAAAAGAGCTTGTAACTTTTTTAATTTAGAATAGGGTAGGGAATTTTTTATTTTGGGGGGCTTTGTTATTTTATTAGGGGGCTTAGAGTAGGTGTAATTAGTTTAAAATTGTTGTAATATTTTTCTTATGTTTGTAAATATTTTATTATTTTTTGTAACTTAGTTCTTTTTTATTTTTTGTACTTTAGCTAGTTTATTTAATTGTATTTATTTGTAGGAATTGTGTTTAATTAATTTATTGATAGTGTAGTGTTAGGTTAATTGTAGGTAATTGTAGGTAGTTTATTTAATTAATTTATTGATAGGGTAGTGTTAGGTTTAATTATATCTTAGGTTAGGATTTATTTTACAGGTAAATTTGTTATTATTTTAACTAGGTAACTATTAAATAGTTCTTAACTATTTAATAGCTATTGTACCTGGTTAAAATAATTACAAAGTTGCCTGTAAAATAAATATTAATCCTAAAATAGCTATAATATAATTATAATTTATATTGTAGCTATATTAGGATTTATTTTACAGGTAAGTATTTAGCTTTAAATAGGAATCATTTATTTAATAAGAGTTAATTAATTTCATTAGATGTAAATTATATTTAAGTTAGGGGGGTGTTAGTGTTAGGGTTAGACTTAGCTTTAGGGGTTAATCAATTTATTAGAATAGCGGTGAGCTCCGGTCGTCAGATTAGGGGTTAATAATTGAAGGTAGGTGTCGGTGATGTTAGGGAGGCCAGATTAGGGGTTAATACTATTTATGATAGGGTTAGTGAGGCGGGTTAGGGGTTAATAACTTTATTATAGTAGCGGTGCGCTCCGCTCGGCAGATTAGGGGTTAATAAGTGTAGGCAGGTGTCGGCGACGTTGAGGGTGGCAGATTAGGGGTTAATAAATATAATATAGGGGTCGGCGGTGTTAGGGGTAGCAGATTAGGGGTACATAGGGATAACGTAGGTGGCGGCGCTTTGCGGTCGGAAGATTAGGGGTTAATTATTTTAAGTAGCTGGCGGCGACGTTGTGGGGGGAAGGTTAGGGGTTAATAAATGTAATACAGGGGTCGGCGGGGTTAGGGGCAGCAGATTAGGGGTACATAAGTATAACGTAGGTGGCGGTCGGCAGATTAGGGGTTTAAAATTTTAATCGAGTGGCGGCGATGTGGGGGGAGCTCGGTTTAGGGGTACATAGGTAGTTTATGGGTGTTAGTGTACTTTAGGGTACAGTAGTTAAGAGCTTTATGAACCGGCGTTAGCCAGAAAGCTCTTAACTCCTGCTATTTTCAGGCGGCTGGAATTTTGTCGTTAGAGCTCTAACGCTCACTTCAGAAACGACTCTAAATACCAGCGTTAGAAAGATCCCATTGAAAAGATAGGATACGCAAATGGCGTAGGGGGATCTGCGGTATGGAAAAGTCGCGGCTGAAAAGTGAGCGTTAGACCCTTTAATCACTGACTCCAAATACCAGCGGGCGGCCAAAACCAGCGTTAGGAGCCTCTAACGCTGGTTTTGACGGCTACCGCCGAACTCCAAATCTAGGCCTTTGTGTCCACTGGAATGTCCACTGGGGATGATAAAGACACAAGGATATCATCTGCAAACATGGATAATTTGTATGTATTATTATTAATCTTGATTCCTTTAATGGAGTTATTGTTTCTTATCTTAACAGCCAAAGGCTCTAGTGAAAGAATAAACAGTAACGGGGACAAAGCACAGCCCTGTCTACTACCATTTCTGATTTCAAATTGTTCTGATAATGTACCATTTACACGTACTTGTGCTGTTGGAAAGGAATACAGTGCCATCACTCTAGTTATAGTTGCGGGAGGGAGATTACATTTTTTCAATATAGATTCTAAAAAGGTCCAATCCAATCTATTGATCGCTTTTTCTGCGTCTGTGGATAATAAGATTGTTGGAATATTATTCTTATTTACATAATCTATTAGGTTTAAAATTTTTACCGTATTGTCCCTAGCTTCTCTTCTTGGGACAAAACCTACTTGATCAGGGGGAATTAGGGAAAGAAGCAATTTGTTAAATCTGTTGTAACTAAGAGTTTTGCAAATATTTTCAAATCGATATTTAAAAGTGAAATTTGTTTGAAATTTGCTGGTTGATCACCCTTTTTCCTGGTTTGGGAAGAACTGTGATAGTGGCCTGTAGCATGGTTTCTGGGAAATGCCCTATAGCATCTATCTGATGGTAAACTTTCAGAATATGTGGGATTAGCTGTTGAAAAAAATTATAGTAGAGTCCAGAAAACCCATCCGGGCCTTGAGCTTTATCTATTTTGAGTGACATGATAGCTTCTATAATCTTGGTACATTCAAATCTGCTAGATACTGACTACATTGTTTATGGTGAAATAACTGATCTCTGTTTGGGTATAAATTATATAGAGAGTGGTAATAACTTTTAAAAGTGTCAGCTATCTGTTTGGTATCTTCTACCTTCGTGCCGTCTGATTTATTTATGGAGTGTATGTATGTTTTAGCTTGTTTGGATTTGAAAGACCGCGCCAGTAGTTTGCCAGGTTTGTTTGCCTCTGCATAAAATTTTTGTTTCAGTTTAAGGGCAATTGATTGTGCTTTAATATGTAAGTGTAAAGACATTTTTTCCCTGTAGAATTGTAGCTGTTGGAGAAGTCTTTCATCAGACGGGTACATTTTATGTAGATAATCTAGATGGGATAATTCCCTAGAAATGTTATTACACTCTTCCCTGAGCAACCTGTTTCTAGCAGTTTTAGCTTTTATCAATGTCCCCCTAATATATCTTTTGTGGGCTTCCCAAACAGTAGCAGGAGAAATATCGTCTTGAGCATTAAACTTGAAATATTCTTTCTGGTCTTTTTCTTTTAATTCTTTGATTTGAGGATCTGTTAGGAGGGTATTATCTAAAATCCACTGGAATTCTTTAAATGGAGCAGATGGCCATTTTATACTGGTTTTCACCATTGAGTGATCTGACCAGGCTGTATGTAGGATGGCTGCATTATGTATATGAAAGTGTAATATGATCAACTAATAAGTGATCAAGTCTAGAGTAAGCTTTATTTGGGAAGAGAAGAAGGTATAATCTCTTTTGTCTGGATTAAATAGTCTCCAGGGATCATGTAATCCAAATGATTTGATGAAATTCCAAACTGTTTTAAAGTGCATTTAGATATATGCATATGTGCATTAGAGCTATCCAATTTGGGATTTAACGGCACATTTAAGTTTCCCATTACTATCAGCTGGCCAAAAAGAATATCTTGAATTAGAGGAATGATTGATTTGAAGAAGGTAGCTTGTCCCTGATTGGGGACATATACATTCACTATGGTGGTAGGGTTATTGTGTAAGGTACCACTGATTACTAAGAATCTACCTTCTTTATCTTTTATTTGATTTGTTATATTGAAACGAATTGATTTGTGAACTAAAATATTTACACCATTAATTTTTTTTAAAAAAAATTTGCACTATGAAAATGTTGTGAATATGCGCTGTGCATATACCTAGGGATACAACCTCTTTTAAAATGAGTTTCCTGTAGACACACTATATCTCCTTGTTTTTTTTAATAATGTCTCTAAACGCTAATGATCTTTTATTAGGGCTATTAAAACCTTTAACATTCTGCGAGACTAATTGTAGTAAGTCTGTCAACTTGGTATTATTTCTTGAAACAATATAAGTAGCGGGTTGGATAAGGGAGACCTACACCGGATTAATAAAGGAATAATTGTGTCCCATGTATTAGACCAATTTGACGTTACCATGAACAATAACAAAACAATAACAAAAGAAACATTGTAAACAAAGAATAACTGGTTCTGAAATAACAAGGGGATAATGGCTAATAGGAATTCCATATGGAACTCTACCAGCCCACAAAATAGCTGTTCAAGTATGTTGAAAAGTCTTATATGTGACAATTAGCTAAAAACAATCAGGTATGAGCAGTATAATCATAATAAATAGAAGAATACAACCCACATATTTATATTAAGAAACATGAGCATGTATTAGATACAAGCAATTGCGGTATTTAACCTGTCGTCCTGTTGGTGTCACAGGGTTGTCAAGGGTGTGGGGTTTATGTCTTCTTCATTGAACCCTTTGCCATTCTTTACGTTTAGGTCTAGGTGGAGGGAGTGACCTTGAATCTGCGGTCTGTCCAATACTCTCTTCTGTTTCTGGACTTAGCAGAGGAATTTCCAGGTTTCTGCAGCAATCTGCCATTTCAGCAGGGTTACTACATGTTGCTCTCCGGTTCTTCCATATCACCATCAGTTGGAAGGGATGATTCCATCTATATTTGATATTCAGAAATCTAAGATGAGATGTCAAAGGTGATAGCTCCTTTCTCCTCTGTAGTGTTCTAGCCGATAAGTCAGCATAGAATTGTAGATTGACACCATCTTTTTGAATGGGATTCTTCTCTCTTGCTCCCTTCATTATCTGCTCTTTCACTTGACAGTTATTATTATTATTATTATCGGTTATTTGTAGAGCGCCAACAGATTCTGCAGCGCTATAAACAAAGGGGGGGTACAACAAAACAATTATAGGGATCAAATGGGTAGAGGGCCCTGCCAAGAGTTGCACTGTTGTAGTCAGCTCTTAAGAAGGTGATCTACAAACAGCTGGACTCTTAGACTGACATGCTAAGGGGGTTCAGGGGATAGCAATGGAGAAGTGGAACTGGTATAAAGTAAGGTTAGAATAGGTTGTATGCATCCCTGAACAGTAGAGTCTTTAGGGAGCGATTGAAGCTTTCAAAACTAGGGGAGAGTCTTGTGGGGCGAGGCAGAGAGTTCCACAAGATGGGAGCCAGTCTGGAGAAGTCCTGTAAACAGGAGTGCGATGAGGTAACCAGAGAGGAGGAGAGTAGGAGGTCATGAGCAGTTAGTCATTTTGATAGTTGATAGTTAGTAATTTTAACAATCACTCCTTCTGGTGGAGGGGGTCTTAATGCCCTATGTGCCCTATCTATTTCCGTTGGGGAGTTGTCAGTTTGGTTTCTCAGAATTGAGAAGAGAGATTGTAAGTACATATATAAATCAATTGGTTGCACTGACTCTGGTATGCCTCTTATTTTTATATTGTGCCTTCTAGACCTGTTTTCAAGGTCTTCTATTTTATCTTCCAGCTGCTGGATTGTACTATCTTGTTGTTCCATGTGTTCTTTCAACGTATCAGTGTCAGTATTGTATAAGCTCCACTCCTCTTCCAGTTTTTTCACTCTGTTTCCAATCTCTAATATATCTTTTTTTAAATCTGAGATTTCATCCTTTATGCACTGTTTTACTTGCGTTATAAGTGAGGAAAAGTCCTGTTTTGAGGGTATAGATGATAATAAAGATTTTGGCATACATATCATGGACTGTTACCCTTCTGATTCAGAATCAGAATCTGACTGTACTTTTTTCTGTTTAGGAGAAGTGGAAGGAGCGTCAGTTTGCGAGTTCGTCACTTTAAAATAGTTATTCACTGAAGGTGTCACAGTACCACCATTTTTGTTTGATTTTTCCCTTTGAGAAAGTTTTCTTGGGGACATTTTTGTTCTTGGATGATTCCTATGATAGTAAAAAGGGAGATCCCTGATAGGGAAACAATAATGGACGACACTTGCTTATTAAGCTTTATCTTGTGATGGTCGCTATTGAGACAGAGATCTGTGACTCTTATGGGAGGTTAATTGGTCTCATATAAGGCTTCTATGGGGCATAGGTGCTCATTAAAGATTTCATCTGCGCTGTTATTTTTATTCTTATTCACTGCTTTCAATATGAAGGATACAACAGTATTATGCAAAGGCAGCCTGTGTTGCTTAAGATCTTGCAAGCGTGTATGGCTCTGCAATAAAGTGATCCTTTATTTGTGGGATATCTGTGTAGCTGTATTATACAAATGAGTGATATATATTACTATAGGTTTATAAGCGTGTTGTTCAGCTCACCTCTCCATTCACTTTGAAGCAGGCAATGATATTAATAAAGACAAAATGGCGACCGCCCCGTGTGGTACAGTTATACACAGACCGCAACTTATGAATGCTGAATTTTCTTCATTATGGCTTTTAACCTATCTGTTCAGTGAAGCACATCTGTGCTCAGTGGCTATGCGATCGTGATGACACGATTGTGTGCGGTTCCTAAATTTATTTATTCAGCTCCATACTCTGGGAGTTCCGGTAGTGACGGCCTCAATTATGCTGCAATGCCGTGGGCTCAAGCGCAGCTGAGACAGTTTTCTTTTTATGGTACTGAGTCCCTGCCAACACCAAGTCGCCTGTTTCTCATGTAATTTTTATAGTAATGCACACCTTAGAGAGCTATCTGTGGGCTGGAGCTAAGGAGCTCACAAGTTTGGCCATCTCTCCTGATTACTGGCTCTGCCCTGTAATTTAGTATTTTTTTTAATGTGTAATTTAGTTTTTTTAATTGGTAGATATTTTAATTTTAGTATAAATAGTTTAATATAATAGTTATGTTAATTGTTAGTTTAAACTTAGGTATTTTTAATTTCACAGGTAAGTTTTATTTTATTTTAAGATAGGGATATTGTAATTTTAATAAAAAGTTAGGAGGTGATAAGTTTAGGGGTTAATAGTTTAATATATTAGTGGTGATGTGGGGGCTGGAGGTTTAGGGGTTAATAGGTTTAGCTAGTGTCGGCGGTGTTGGAGAGCGGGGGAATAGGGGTTAACAACTTTATTATAGAGTTAATTAAGTATTAGGGTTAATAAGTATTAAATAGTGTTTGCGATGTGGGAGGGCCTCGGTTTAGGGGTTAATAAGTATTAAATACTGTTTGCCATGCGGAAGGGCCTCATTTAGGGGTTAATAGGTAGTTTATGGGTGTTAGTGTATTTTGTAACAGTTTAGTTATGAGTTTTTTTTTAAAAAAAATTTTATTTAAAAATCCATAACTATTGCTCTCAAATGGTGGTATAGATCGTTTCGGTATAGGCTGTATCACAAGCATTTTAGCCTCACCACGAAGCCTGTAATACCGGTGCTATGGAAATCCCACATAAAAACTTCATTTTTTTGAGTGCGGGATTGAGATTGCGTTACAGGCTACAATGCTTGCGGTATAGCTATACCGACCTGACTCGTAATGACTGAGTTACTGTTTTTACGCTGAAATTGGTGTTAAAACCGTAAGGCAATACTCATAATCTAGCCGACAGAATGCAAAAGTGAAACCAATCCAGCACAGACTCATTAAAAAGGCCCAATCATACGGGTAGATTACGAGTCTTGCGTTATGAGCTGTGCGGTGCTAACATGCAGTTTTTTCTCAACGCTCACTTTCCTACAGCGCTGGTATTATGGGTTTTTATAAACCCGGGGTTAAAAGGCAAAAAGTGAGCATAGAGCAAAATTGTGCTCCATACCACACTCCAATACCAGCGCTGCTTAAGTAAGCAGTGAGCTGGTTGTACGTGCTCATGCACGATTTCCCCATAGACATCAATGGGGAGAGCCGGCTGAGAAAAAGTCTAACACCTGCAAAAAAGCAGCGTAAAATTCAGTAACGCAGCCCCATTGATTCCTATGGGGAAACTAAAGTTATGTTTACACCTAACACCCTAACATGAACCCCGAGTCTAAACACCCCTAATCTTACACTTATTAACCCCTAATCCGCCGCCCCCGACATCGCCGACACCTGTATTATACTTATTAACCCCTAATCTGACGCTCCAGACATCGCTGCCAACTACATTATACTTTTGAACCCCTAATCTGCTGCCCCCAACATCGCCGACACCTACATTATATTTAATAAATACCTAGCTAAAATAAATACAAATTTACCTGTAAAATAAAACCTAACCTAAGTTACAATAATACCTAACACTACACTACAATTAAATAAATTCCCTACATTAAATACAATTAAATAAAATTAGCTAAATTACCAAAAAAAAACAAACACTAAATTACAGAAAATAAAAAACAAATTACAATATCTTTAAACTAATTACACCTAATCTAATAGCCCTATCAAAATAAAAAAAAATGCCCACCCAAAATAAAAAAAAACCTAGCCTAAACTAAACTTCCAATAGCCCTTAAAAGTGCCTTTTGCGGGGCATTGCCCCAAAGAAATCAGCTCTTTTACCTGTAAAACAAAATACAAACAACCCCCCAACAGTAAAACCCACCCACACAACCAACCCCCCAAATAAAAGCCTAACTAAAAAAAACCTAAGCTGCCCATTGCCCTGAAAAGGGCATTTGGATGGGCATTGTCCTTAAAAGGGCATTTAGCTCTATTGCTGCCCAAAGTCCTAACCTAAAAAATAAACCCACCCAATACACCCTTAAAACATCCTAACACTAACCCCCGAAGATTCACTTACCGGGAGAAGTCTTCATCCAAGCGGCAAGATGTCCTCAACGAAGCAGGCAGAAGTGGTCCTCCAGACGGGCAGAAGTGGTCCTCCAGACGGGCAGAAGTCTTCATTCAGACGGCATCTTCTATCTTCATCCTTCCGACGCGGAGCGGCTCCATCTTCAAGACATCCGGCGCGGAGCATCCTCTTCAATCGACGGCTTCTTCGGAATGAATGTTTCTTTAAGTGACGTCATCCAAGATGGCATCCCTTAGATTCCGATTGGCTGATAGAATTCTATCAGCCAATCGGAATTAAAGTAGAAAAAATCCTATTGGCTGATGCAATCAGCCAATAGGATTGAGCTGGCATTCTATTGGCTGTTCCAATCATTCAACCATTGAACAACATAGATACAGATAGCGTAGCATTCTATTGGCTGTTCCATGCTATGATTACGGCTATCGACGAAACGCGTAAGCAAGAGAATGCTACGCTATCTGTATCTATGTTGTTCAAGTGAGATGTTTTAAATGATAGCCAAAGAGCTGAAATAAAAGTTAAGTTTATTTAACTGAATTTGCCCGGTGCTCCTCTATTTTGGATCATCTGATCACTACATATTTATATGCAATTTGGGACTTGGAGAGTGAGCACAGGCTACACAAGCAACGTCAGACCCTATGTGGAGAGGAGGTTTTCCCACATGATACGGTGGCACAAGTGGAAGTTGAATGAGTGAGAGACAGAAGCAGGTTAAGTCACAGCCGTTACTGTGTTGATCGAGGAGGGAGCCTAGGCTGAACAAAGCCATAACGGATTTAAAGATATACAGACCGGCACTTGAAGCGGCTCTTGTGGACCGACAAACAGACGAGACGTGACTTCCAGCGTACATTCCGCCGAGAGCGGGTAAGATAAAAGCTGATTAAAGTAAAGACTCCCCTTTTTTGTTGCCACAATACATTGTTACAACTTATAACTGAAGTGAATCCTAAACGGCTCATTAGAGCGACACAGACATAGTGGGAATTCCGTAACCATAGGTTTATTGAAAGAAAAGGACAGAGTCTTTTGGTGCTTGGACTTTTTATTTTGTTTGTGTGAATTGTGAAATAGAATGCAAGCTCAATCCTATTGGCTGAATATATCAGCCAATAGGATTGAAGTTCAATCCTATTGGCTGATTGTATCAGCCAATAGGATTTTTTCTACCTTAATTTCAATTGGCTGATAGAATTCTATCAGCCAATCGGAATCTAAGGGATGCCATCTTGGATGATGTCACTTAAAGGTACATTCATTCCGAAGAAGCCGTCGATTGAAGAGGAAGCTCCGCGTCAGAAGGATGAAGATAGAAGATGCCATCTGGATGAAGACTTCTGCCCATCTGGAGGACCACTTCTGCCCGTCTGGAGGACCACTTCTGCCGGCTTCATTAAGGACATCTTGCCGCTTGGATGAAGACTTCTCCCGGTAAGTGAATCTTCGGGGGTTAGTGTTAGGATTTTTTAAGGGTGTATTTGGTGGGTTTATTTTTTAGGTTAGGGCTTTGGGCAGCAATAGCGTTAAATGCCCTTTTAAGGGCAATGCCCATCCAAATGCCTTTTTCAGGGCAATGGGGAGCTTAGTTTTTTCAGTTAGGCTTTAATTTTGGGGGTTAGTTGTGTGGGTGGTGGGTTTTACTGTTGTGGGGGTTGTTTGTATTTCTTTAACAGGTAAAAGAGCTGATTTCTTTGGGGCAATGCCCCACAAAAGACCCCTTTAAGGGCTTTTAGATTAGGTGTAATTTGTTTTTTATTTTCTGTAATTTAGTGTTTGTTTTTTTTGGTAATTTAGCTCATTTTATTTAATTTATTTAATTGTATTTCATGTAGGGAATTTATTTAATTGTAGTGTAGTGTTAGGTGTAATTGTAACTTAGGTTAGGTTTTATTTTACAGGTAAATTTATTGTAGCTAGGTAGTTATTAAATAGTTAATAACTATTTAGTAACTATTCTACCTAGTTAAAATAAATACAAACTTGCCTGTAAAATAAAAATAAACCCTAAGCTAGATACAATGTAACTATTAGTTATATTGTAGCTAGCTTAGGGTTTATTTTATAGGTAAGTATTTAGTTTTAAATAGGAATAATTTAGTTAATTATAGTAATTTTATTTAGATTTTTTTTTTAATTATATTTAAGTTAGGGGTGTTATGGTTAGGGTTAGACTTAGGTTTAAAGGGTTAATAAATTTAGAATCATGGCGGCGATGTTGGGGACGGCAGATTAGGGGTTAATAAATATAGTTAGGTGGCGGCGATGTTGGGGCAGCAGATTAGGGGTTAATAAATATAATGTAGGTGGCAGCGATGTCCGTAGCGGAAGATTAGGGATTAATGTAGGTGGAGGTGATGTTGGGGGCAGCAGATTAGGGGTTATTAATATTTAACTAGTGTTTGCAAGGCGGGAGTGCAGCGGTTTAGGGGTCAATATGTTTATTATAGTGGCGGCGATGTCCGGAGTGCAGATTAGAGGTGTTAGTGTACTTTGTAGCACTTTAGTTATGAGTTTTATGCTACAGCGTTGTAGTGTAAAACTCATAACTACTGACTTTAAAATGCGTTACGAATCTTGTCGGTAGAGGCTGTACCACTCACTTTTTGGCCTCCCAGGACAAACTCGTAATACCAGTGCTATGGAAGTCCCATAGAAAAAAAGGCTTTACGAAATTTTTGTAAGTTGATTTGCCTTAAGGCCAAAAAAGTGTGCGGTACACCTATACCTGCAAGACTCGTAATAGGGATATCCATTTCTCAAGGGCTGGTGAGAAATAAACCTGTGTAGCTGGTGCAACCCCCTTTTTTTGTATATACTGTATATATATATATATATATATATATATATATATACACACATATACATCTTTAGACATATGTGTCTATTTTAAAGCCCTTTGCTTGCCTGAGACCTCCTATCTTTGAGCCCTTATAACTTTTTTGTGCAATTTTTTTAAATAGAATTTTTATTAGATGGTGTTATTATGAGTGTAACTGTACATTGTAATGTATTTTTGATGTTTTTTGTGACACTTTTTTATTTTTCTAAACCGTCAACCTGAGTTTTGAGGTCGCGCTAACCCGACGTGCATTAATTGTTAACACACCACTCGTAATCTGGCCCTACATGTGTGTGGTATATAAAAAATGTTTTTACTGTTCAAGCTTGCATTAGAAAGTATTACATTTCCAATTATATGCAAAGGAATGGGTTTATTTTTTTATTTTTTTGCTGACTGGCAATATACATGAAAGGCATTATAAGTAAAAGGATAGTTGAAAGCATACATGTATCTTGATTTTGTAAAATTCCCACTAAGGAGCTGCAGCATGAATGCCTTTTGTCTGATGACACTTAACACTCTTTAAAATGTCTTTTTTTTTTCTCCTTAGACTGCAGAATGTTTGTAGTTTGCTTTATTCTGTGCATTTATCTTGATTCTATTGTGTTTCATAATACCATTGTGCCCTTTTGTGAAAGGGATTCATATTCTGTGTCTGTCTCTATGAAAGCAGTAGAATGAAGATAACTTAAAACACAAATGTTTCTTAGTAATCACTTTTACCTTAATGCCTTAAGCTGACGGTGTGCAGGTTCCTTAAGAAGTGATCATTATACAGTTCTGTGAAACATTATGCCTTAAAGCACTTAGATGAATGATTTAACTGTAAAACAGATATGATGTTTGAATGCAAGGGTTAATATTGAACTATTCTTTTTTTAATGAAGGAATGGTTGGGTGATTTGAGCATATGATTTTCCAGAAATGTAACTGCTAATGTATAATAAAAGTGAATGCATTTGTTATGCATGATAAATTATAGCAAGCATGCACAATTTATCAAGCACTGTATATATAATTTTAGCATATTTATAAACACAGGTATATTAATCAAGTAAGAATACAGAATCCCTGCAATGTCCTGTAACGATCTACTCTCCAGCAAGTTACCATTATTCTTTTAACATTACCTGTCTAGTTATATTTCCAGAATATTTACCTGTCTGGTTATGTTTACAATTAACTTCTTTCCATAGAATCTAAATATTATATCATGAATTTAAAAGAACTATACTGAATTGTTATCTATCACTGTAGATGATCTTAGTTTGTTCTTTTCTGATTCCAGCACAATATTGGGGCAACTTTTGATTCAAGCAAGAAAGATGTATCTCTGGCAAACCCCAGCATCTCATAATCTAGTTGAAAACCTTATGGTTCAGAGACCATTCTTGTGGCTGAAGGTAATGGTGACTGAGAAAGTTGGCTTCCCAGTAGTGAATGGCAGAGTTTATGCAGTTGAGTTAGTGTATATTCTTTAGATTTAGGAGATAGTTTATAGAACCCCCACCCAAGGAATTGCCTTGATGGGATGTAATCCCTAGAACAGAACACTATTTTTTGATCCCTAGAGCACTCTATTTATTTTTTATTTATTTTTTAAAGTGGAAAAAAAAATATTCCTACTCGCGCAAACCCAATCACCATAAGCCTCTACTCTAATCATCCCTTAGCCGCCACATAACCCACCACAAATTCCCCACTACACTATTAACACTTAACCATCAGCCCCCCAACACAAAGTAAAACACTACACTATTGGGGGGCATGTCCAACCATCGACCAAGATGGCTGCTTTATAATTTGGGCTCTACAGAGGAGTTGCTAAAACTGCTATTTATCACTCCTATATCCCACTTACTGAGTTAAACATCAGAGTTGTGAAGATATCTAGTATTTGGGGAGAAGTTTTAAGCCTTATTTGCTGCTAATTATAGCCCAGCAGACCAGAATCAGTGAGGTACGCAGCAGAGGCCTGGTGACGGCCTGGAACCTCATTCACCCCTCCATAGTACTGACGCTATAAGATATATACTAGCCCATAGTGCTGAAGACCGCTCTACTAAAAAAGCAATACCTTTCTTAAGTTTGGAAGAGAACCATCTATTTCCTCAACAAAGAATTGATACTTATATATATGGAAGCCATAGACTTGTGGGAGTGCACAATGATACAGCGTATGGAACACCACTGTCAGGTCTTACAGTTTGAGCCCCGCAACCTCCTCATACCTACAAGACCCAAGGATGGGACTCTACCTGTAGCAACCTGCTGGCCAGCAGATGATCGTGGGGGTAGTCTTATACTGCTAAAGAGTGAACACAGACGGGGGAACCCGGCATCTGCTGCGACCCCAGAGAATACATGGAGATCACATACGGATCAAGAGCTAAATACATTGGCGGAGGAGACCTCTCCTGACTCATTGGAAAAGGCTACCGCATTTGTTATTAGCTATCACCCAGAGACCACACTTAAGTACTATAAAGGGACTCTAAAGGAGCTGCGGAGCTGGTCTCTTTTCAATCAACAAAAGTGGTCGAGACAAGTAGTTCATCCCGGATGCTTACCAGCGCTCAGATCCTAGCCGCATGAAATCTACAATCTGCTTCTGTGAAGGAGAGACTTTTTCACGCTGCCCGATTTGTAAATAACCTGGGAGGGCTGGGGAAATGGTCGGAGCTCATGTGCTTTGCAGTTCAGTACAAAGAGCAGCACACTCTAGCGAATGCCGACCTGATGGTCCCTCTAGGTGTTGTGGGATCTAATTGTTTTTGACAGATAGGAGAATAGGCCACATACTTTGGAAAGAGAACAGGTGTGTACTGGTGGAGAGGCGAGCTCTAATATCTAAGGCATACAATCAGAATGGCTCAGTTTGAGTATCGTTAGTGTGAGCTCCTACGATTATTTAGAATAAAACATGATGTGAGTGACTACGTTAATATATCCATGAAGACTGTGCGTCTGGAACTTAGATGATAGATCTAGCTCACTTCAGATATTCATCTAGACATTTTGTCCACCTGTATTACTTGTGCCTCTGGGCTCCAGCAGACTTGGGTGTTTTATGTAATTCACACGCTAGTTCCTTTTTATGAACTGCCTGGTACCTCCATGGCTTCCTTCTCAATTCAGTAATTCTAGTTATACTGTTTGTATTTAAGAATGTTGAACTATATTTATAGTACTGTCTGTTCTCTAAGTCCCTACAATCTGCTTCATGCCTATATACACTATAAGCAGGGTCATTAATATTTAAGTATTTTAAGAATGTTGAATTATATTTATAGTACTGTCTGTTCTCTAAGGCCCTACAATCTGCTTCATGCCTATATACACTATAAGAAGGGTCATTTATATTTAAGTATTTTAAGAATGTTGAATTATATTTATAGTACTGTCTGTTCTCTAAGGCCCTACAATCTGCTTCATGCTTATATACACTATAAGCAGGGTCATTAATATTTAAGTATTTTATGAATGTTTAATTATATGTATAGTACTGTCTGTTCTCTAAGGCCCTTCAATCTGCCTCATGCCTATATACACTATAAGCAGGGTCATTAATATTTAAGTATTTTATGAATGTTTAATTATATGTATAGTACTGTCTGTTCTCTAAGGCCCTTCAATCTGCCTCATGCCTATATACACTATAAGCAGGGTCATTAATATTTAAGTATTTTAAGAATGTTGAATTATATTTATAGTACTGTCTGTTCTCTAAGGCCCTACAATCTGCTTCATGCCTATATACACTATAAGAAGGGTCATTTATATTTAAGTATTTTAAGAATGTTGAATTATATTTATAGTACTGTCTGTTCTCTAAGGCCCTACAATCTGCTTCATGCTTATATACACTATAAGCAGGGTCATTAATATTTAAGTATTTTATGAATGTTTAATTATATGTATAGTACTGTCTGTTCTCTAAGGCCCTTCAATCTGCCTCATGCCTATATACACTATAAGCAGGGTCATTAATATTTAAGTATTTTATGAATGTTTAATTATATGTATAGTACTGTCTGTTCTCTAAGGCCCTTCAATCTGCCTCATGCCTATATACACTATAAGCAGGGTCATTAATATTTAAGTATTTTAAGAATGTTGAATTATATTTATAGTACTGTCTGTTTTCTAAGGCCCTACAATCTGCTACATTGCCTATATACACTATAAACAGGGTCATTTATAGTTAAGTATTTTGGTGTTAGACTCTACTAGGTAGTAAATATATGCTGTAAACCCTTTTAATTTTGAACTCTGAAGGCTTTAATACAGCCTTGGGGAGCTATACTTCACAATATTTATACGTTGAACACTCTCCCTTAAGCTTCTATTCCCTAATCTGACTTAGTAGTATACTTCACCATAGGACATGGAATTTGCTATATCCCTATAATGTGAGGAAGTTCAAAGCAGTTTTAACTGATCCCTGAAATCACTGTATTTATTATATATTTGCTACTGCGATATTTGGGGTCCAACTACCTCGTATAGTGGGTAGGGACTTTTAAAAGAGCACTCCAATTCACCCTATTCTGGTGGGGTGCTGTCTGCGGCCGGGATGGCGCTTCATAATACAAAGTAATAACTTGCTCATTGGAGTGTTTGTAGTTTGGAGTTCAGTGTTTCTTAACATAGATTATAGACCTGCAGTTTCAGTGATGTTATGTATTTTAATCTTTCTGCAATAATAATTGTTCACCGGGTTCTGAGCTATATCTGCAACTACTTATTATTAGGCGCTCCCCCCTATTCAACTCTTTTCATCTCCTTGCTCCCCGTAGAGGTGTCAATACTTACATTTTAATTAACTTGCTTAGCTCACATTATCGGTAATGATGGTTCCCTTATAGTTATAGGTATATTTCTTAATTCTATATAACGGATCCAAAAGTGTCCCTTCTACTCCTTCCCCCTCATACACCCCCACCCAATCCTTTTTTGTGAAAACTGGTCCAAGAGCTGCCGATATTGTTACTTTGATCAGCCTTTCAATATAGGGGGATCGAATATTCCTTAAAAAAAAATAATTGTATTTTCTATGTATTTATTTATTTGGTCCTGCGAGTCCATACTTTCACTTTATGTCTAATATTGTTATATGACAATTTTGTTCAAAAAAAAAAAAGACTGCATAGAGCAGTAAAGGAAACAAAAAGCAAAAAACAAAACAAAATAAAACCTACACTATTAACCCCTAAACCACCAGCCCCCAACGCAAAGTAAACACTACACTATTAACCCCTAAACTGCCACACCCTACATTGCTAATTAAACCTCTACACTAGTAACCCCTAAACTGCCAGCATCCAATGCAAAATAACTCACTAACATTTAAAGTGAAGGTCAATTTCTGCCATTCGCAATACACCGTTTTAAACCTTATCTTCAAATTATTAAAGTCGCTGAGTTTATATTTATAAATAACTAATCCATTTCAAATAAAACATATATATAAAATACCCCCGTTATCGCGATTAGCTCAACCCCTACCACACTTCCTTATTTCTATGCTGTGACGTTGCATTGCCTCCGAAAAACAGACTACGCTTATGCACAAGTGTCTCTTTGAAATGCGCATGCGTCTCTTCAACTCAATAGCGCATGCGTTTCATTAACCGACGTTACTTTGTATTCAACAATTCTGAGAGCAGAAAAACGCATGCGCGTTTCATGAACGAGCATGACCAGGATGACTCGCTGTTTGTTTTAACGCATGCGCATAACATTGAAATGACAAAACAGAAAAGGGGCTGGACGCCACGGGGGTAAACAATAGATTGGATCCAAATACTGTCAATCAAGAACGGCAGTATGGCGGGCGGATTATACAAGTGAAACGGAGCCGATAGAAAAGGTTAAAAATAAAACTTTTACTATTATTTGTAAATAATTTGATGAATGAACATCATACTTAATTTAGTGAAGCTATTGAAAAATGATAACCACAACCCCAGACTTGACCTTCACTTTAATCCCCCTAACCTAACACTAGGGATGGGCGAATGTGTAAATTTCTGAATTCGAATGTTAGAACGAATGTTATTACCAAAATTCGAATTATAAATCCGAATGTTGATAAGAAAGAATATTCTTAAAATTTCTATAATCAAATGCTATTTACAGTTTTCGAATGTCACTTTCAAATTCGAATGTTTATAATTATATTGAATGTCCACATTCGAAATTTCGAATTAACATTCTATTTAACAAATACTAGTCAGAAGTTCAATAGTTCATGTGGTAGGGAGGGAATCTAGTAAATTGATACATAGTAGATACAAATATATAATTTTGAATGTTTCTATATAGAATATTGCATAATTTGAATATTACATTTAAAGAAAGCATTAGAAATACTATTACAAACATATAAATTCCAACCATTTGCCTTATGACTGCTGTAGTTGTGCGTAAATAATTTCAGTGAGAAACCCAAAGTTTGCAAATAAATTAACAATTTTTTATCAAAGTATTTGATGGCCAAATAGTGGCATCACATATACCAAAATGGGCCAAGATCAATATCTTGGGTTGTCTACTTTAAAAATATATATAGTTTAAACATAGTGATAGGAAAATGCTAAAAATTCTCCTTTAGTTTGAGCAACTTTTTTTCTGAAATGTAGGGTAGCAAAGGGGTGAAAGTGACCGTAACCCATTTTTTGGCATATTTTAAAAAGTGTCTAAAAGTGTCTAGAACTGCTGTGGAAGTTGTGTGGTGTATGTGTCTATGTCCCAAGGCTATGTAAATCATGTGCACAAGTTCATGCTAATAGCTTGTGGGCTGTGAAAGTGAAAAGTACTTACCTGTCAGCACCTTTACCTACTGTGCTTACCTAAACTACAGATGAGGGCTTCCAGTAAACGGGTTCATCCAAGGCAGTGCATGCACAGTGAAAAGGATTTCACAAGGAACTGCTTCTACAACCCCGGGCATTGGCAGATGAATCCACATTTCACCTGGGAGGCCTGTGACATTTCCGCACTTGAAAAAGATTTTCACTGCATTGCTGAAACCCCTGTCTTCATAGGACAGTTTTGTCTTTTTTTAAAAAAATAAAAAAAAAAATCTTTCTATTGACAAATGAGTTATTATGAGCATTGATTACGATTTATAAGTTTGTCATTTAGTCTTGTTTGTTGGTGAAACATTGCTCGTTGGTAATGAGTGGGACAGAAATTAACATGGATATGTATTTAATATGGCATACGTGATATCTTGCACAGCAAACAAGGTCTAAAGGAAATGCAAGAAAGTGGCAATCACGAGAGCAACATCTAGAAATGACATTTAGCAACTGCTAGCAATTGTTTCTTTTTATTTCATACTCACATTTTTGTGATGGTGCCTGTCTTGTTATGAAAGAAGGTTGCTTGCCTTGTCTGTCTGACTACAAGCCTGTCTTGTTCCCTCCACAAGTGGCTGTCCCACTCCATCTGGCTATGAGCCTGATCTGAGCAATTGTCAAGTACATTCATGAGTGTCTGCAGACATTTTTCAGGGGGGGGGGCAATAAAGTGAAATATGCCCAGGCAATAAACACACACACAAGCACACACATATATATGTGTATATATATATTTATTGTTGAAAAGTATCCTAAAATGCTGCTAGTCCTAGTTTACTTGTACACTATAAATGTTGTCACTATATGCTAAACTTTAATACACTTTTACACATTTTTTGGGTTTAATAAAATGAATGTCTTTATCCAGACTCTTAATTTATAAATGAAAAAGAAGCATATAGTTTTATTTATTATTTAGGGCCAGATTACGAGTGGAGGGCAAAAGTTTGCACTTAATAAGTGTTTGCACTCGTCAGGCTTATCGCTTATATTATGAGTTGAAAATAAACGCTTGAGCGCAATCACGGTTTATGCTAGAATGATTACCGTGACTTCAGAGCTCTGGTTAATGGTTTTGCAAAACAAAATAGTTGCACAAAAAACATGAACATACATTACAAAGTACAGTTACACTCATAATAACACCATCTAATAAAAATTATCTTTAAAAAATGTTATAAATGCTTAAATATATGAGGTCTCAGGTGTTAAGAAAAAAAAGGCAGGCAAAGCGCTTTAACATTGAGATACATATATATATACATCTCTAAAGATGTATATGTATGTATATATACTGTGTATACTGTATATATATATATATATATATATATATATATATATATATATATGTGTGTGTGTACATATTTATGTATTTGTATGTGTGTACATGTACAACCCCAATTCCTAAAATGTTGGGACAGTATGGAAAATGCAAAGAAAACCATTTGAAAATGTAATATTTAGCGTTCCAATTGTAATACGGCCCTATGTGTTTGCCAATGCTATCCATACGAACTGAACCTCTGCAACATGTTCTATTAATATACCATTTAGGTCTGCATATAACAGCCAGCAAGCAGTATATTTAAGATGCTTACCCTATATTTCAGGTGGAAGAAGTTATAAATAGATTGATTAGAATTATTCATTACATTAGATTTTAAAAAAATGCTATAAGACAGGATACAAGAAAATGCACCATTCTCTATGCAGATGGGCTTGGATTAGCAACAGATGAATAGAATAGAATACTTAGGCTCCAGTTTAGGAAAATAACACAAGTGTCTACCATTAAGTTGTCATAATTCATGGTGGAGAGTTGGAAACACATCTGCTCGGAATTCTATTTGGTCTGTAGGTTAATTTGCCAACCTTGCGTTACCATGTAATTTTGGTACTACTGAATCGTTACAATTTTTTTATATATAGAATAGTTATCACCCATCTGTACAGTGTTATGTAATAATTCATTGTGGGGATTGAGATACACACCTGCCACAATTTCATTCAATTCATGTATTTAATTTGGACTCCAATGTTACATGCAGCTGCTACAAAGTACTCTTTAATAATAGAAAATTCTAAAAAAATTTATTGCACAAGGTCCACTTTAAATGGACATAACACTTTAACATGGTAATATAAAATGATAGATCATATATATATATATATATATATATATATATATATAGTATATATATGTATATATATATATATATACTGTATATATATATATATATATATATATATATATATATATATATATATATATATATATATATATATATATATATATATAAATTCTGCAATATACTGCACACTCTACTGACCTATTTATAACTGATCCTAATTGGCTACAGCAGAGAAGGTAACCTAAGTTACAACATGGCAGCTCCAATTGTTTCATAGACATAAAAAATTTACACTTATTTTCTCAAAATTTAAACAGCTAATAAAGCTTTAAAAACACATATACGGACTAATCTTTTATTTGAATGCATCATTCTATCTAGCAGTTTTTAGTGTTCAATGTGCCTTTAAACCAAAAAATGCAAGATGGAGGCCATTTTAAGTTGGCCATGTTCTGTACCAGAAATAAATAAATAAAAGCATTTTGCCTCTAACAGAACATTATAGGTTGATCTATAACTTTGCTACAACTGCTAAACCTTTAATAGAGCTATTACAGTTAAAAGAGGTGTTATGTGCTTACTCATTGTTGGTCATTTCATATTTCTTAAGAGAATTTGTATTACTAATTAGTAAATGTAGATCAGGGAGTAGGAATTTCTAACATACATAGGGAGAAGAATAGAAAATACATAGAGAGAAGAAGAGGAAATTGAACTGGACATAGATACAAACTGGTAGATAAACAGTGTTAAGAAATAAGGTCACCAGTCACCACTGAAAAAAATTAAACGTTAAGAAATCATGCACCCTTGACATGGATGATATCAAATAAAGATAAACACATGTGGTAACTGAATACAGTCTCCAAATATTAGCCTTTCAATCTTTCTATAAAACGATGATCTGGCAAAGTCTCAAGTTAATTACAGTATACCTGAGCTGGTGTGATATGCAACTGAGTGTTTGCAAGGGTATTAGAGAAAATATGGTAAAGGCCCATGGTCCTCCATAATCTCTATCCCTTTTCCTCCATATAACTATATCTCTAAATAACAGCAAGCTCATTATAAGTCTGCATAATAAATGCTATGTTTCATGGAGTTATTTAAAAGTAGCATACTTCAACAAGAAAAACAGAATTTATGCTTACCTGATAAATTACTTTCTCTTGCGGTGTATCCAGTCCACGGATTCATCCTTACTTGTGGGATATTCTCATTCCCTACAGGAAGTGGCAAAGAGAGCACACAGCAAAGCTGTCCATATAGCTCCCCCTCTGGCTCCGCCCCTCCAGTCATTCGACCGACGGTTAGGAGAAAAAGGAGAAACCATAGGGTGCAGTGGTGACTGTAGATTAAACAAAAAATTTTAACCTGACTTAATTGCCAGGGCAGGCCATGGACTGGATACACCACAAGAGAAAGTAATTTATCAGGTAAGCATAAATTCTGTTTTCTCTTGCAAGGTGTATCCAGTCCACGGATTCATCCTTACTTGTGGGATACCAATACCAAAGCTTTAGGACACGGATGAAGGGAGGGAACAAGACAGGTAACCTAAACGGAAGGCACCACTGCTTGCAAAACCTTTCTCCCAAAAATAGCCTCCGAAGAAGCAAAAGTATCGAATTTGTAAAATTTGGCAAAAGTATGCAGTGAAGACCAAGTCGCTGCCTTACAAATCTGTTCAACAGAAGCCTCATTCTTGAAGGCCCAAGTGGAAGCCACCGCTCTGGTGGAATGAGCTGTAATTTGTTCAGGAGGCTGCTTCCCAGCAGTCTCATAAGCCAATCGGATGATGCTTTTCAACCAGAAAGAAAGAGAGGTAGCCGTCGCTTTTTGACCTCTCCTCTTACCAGAATAGACAACAAACAAAGATGATGTTTGTCTGGAATCCTTAGTTGCTTGTAAATAGAATTTCAAAGCACGAACCACATCAAGATTGTGTAAAAGCCGTTCCTTCTTAGAAGCTGGATTAGGACACAGAGAAGGAACAATGATTTCCTGGTTAATGTTCTTATTAGAAACAACCTTAGGAAGAAACCCAGGTTTGGTACGCAAAACTACCTTATCTGCATGGAAAACCAGAATGGGTAAATTACACTGCAAAGCAGACAATTCTGAAACTCTTCTAGCAGAAGATATAACTACCAAAAACAAGACTTTCCAAGATAATAACTTAATATCTATGGAATGTAAGGGTTCAAAAGGAACCCCTTGAAGAACTGAAAGAACTAAATTTAGACTCCATGGAGGAGCCACAGGTTTATAGACAGGCTTGATTCTGACTAACGCCTGTGTAAACGCTTGAACATCTGGCACTTCTGCCAGACGCTTGTGTAAAAGGATAGACAGAGCGGATATCTGCCCCTTTAAGGAACTAGCTGATAAACCTTTCTCCAATCCTTCTTGGAGAAAAGACAATATACTTGGAATCCTAACTCCACGAGTTAAACCCTTGGATTCACACCAACAAAGATATTTCCGCCATATCTTATGGTAAATGTTCCTGGTGACAGGTTTTCTAGCTTGGATCAGAGTATCTATGACTGATTCAGAGAACCCACGCTTGGATAGAATTAAGCGTTCAATCTCCAAGCAGTCAGCTTCAGAGAAACTAGATTTGGATGCTTGAATGGACCCTGTATTAGAAGATCCTGCCTCATTGGCAGTGTCCATGGTGGAACAGATGACATGTCCACTAGGTCTGCATACCAAGTCCTGCGTGGCCACGCAGGCGCTATCAGAATTACCGAGGCCTTCTCCTGTTTGATTCTGGCTACCAGCCAAGGGAGAAGGGGAAATGGTGGAAAGACATAGGCCAGATTGAAGGACCAAGGCGCTACTAGAGCATCTATCAATGCCGCCTTGGGATCCCTGGACCTGGATCCGTAAAGAGGGACTTTGGTGTTCTGACGGGACGCCATCAGATCCAACTCCGGAATGCCCCAAAACTGAGTCAGCTGAGCAAATACCTCCGGGTGGAGTTCCCACTCCCCCGGGTGAAAAGTCTGACGACTTAGGAAATCCGCTTCCCAGTTGTCTACTCCTGGGATGTGAATTGCAGATAGGTGACAAGAGTGATCCTCCGCCCACCTGATTATTTTGGATACTTCCTTCATCGCTAAGGAACTCTTTGTTCCTCCCTGATGATTGATGTATGCTACAGTTGTGATGTTGTCCGACTGAAATCTGATGAACTTAGCCACCGCTAGCTGAGGCCATGCCTGGAGCGTATTGAATATCGCTCTCAGTTCCAAAATGTTTATCGGGAGAAGAGACTCTTCCCGAGACCATAGGCCCTGAGCTTTCAGGAAGCCCCAGACGGCGCCCCAGCCTATCAGACTGGCTTCGGTCGTTACGATGATCCACTCCGGTCTGCAGAAGCACATTCCCTGAGACAGGTAATCCTAAGACAACCACCAGAGAAGAGAATCTCTGGTGTTCTGGTCCAGTTGGATTTGAGGAGACAAATCTGCATAATCCCCATTCCACTGTTTGAGCATGCACAATTGCAGTGGCCTGAGATGAATTAGAGCAAAAGGGACTACGTCCATAGCTGCTACCATTAATCCGATTACCTCCATGCACTGAGCTACCGATGGCCGAGGAATGGAATGAAGAGCTCGGCAAGTGCTTAGAAGCTTTAACCTTCTGACCTCCGTCAGAAATATTTTCATTTCTACCGAATCTATTAATGTTCCCAGGAAGGGAACCCTTGTGAGCGGGGACAGGGAACTTTTTTCGGTGTTCACCTTCCACCCGTGAGACCTTAGAAAGGCCAGAACAATATCCATATGAGCCTTGGCTCTGAGAAAAGACGACGCCTGTATTAAGATGTCATCCAGATAGGGTGCTACTGCAATGCCCTGCGGTCTTAGAATCGCCAGAAGGGACCCTAGCACCTTTGTGAAAAGTCTTGGAGCGGTGGCCAACCCGAAGGGAAGGGCCACAAACTGGTAATGCTTGTCCAGAAAAGCGAACCTTAGGAACTGATGGTGATCTTTGTGGATAGGAATATGAAGCTACGCATCCTTTAGATCCACGGTAGTCATATATTGACCTTCCTGGATCATTGGTAAGATTGTCAGAATGGTCTCCATCTTTAAGGATGGAACTCTGAGGAATTTGTTTAGAATTTTTAGATCCAGGATTGGTCTGAAAGTTCCTTCCTTTTTGGGAACTACAACCAGGTTTGAGTAAAAACCCAGTCCTTGTTCCGTAATTGGGACTGGATATATCACTCCCATCTTGAGTAGATCTTCTACACAGTGTAAGAACGCCTCTTTCTTTGTCGTGTCTGTAGACAGACGAGAAATGTGGAACCTTCCCCTTGGAGGAGAGTCCTTGAATTCTAGAAGATATCCCTGAGCAACTATCTCTAATGCCCAGGGATCGGGAACATCTCTTGCCCAAGCCTGAGCAAAGAGAGAGAGTCGGCCCCCTACCAGATCCGGTCCCGGATCGGGGGCTACCCCTTCATGCTGTCTTAGTAGCAGCTGCAGGCTTCTTGGCCTGTTTACCCTTGTTCCAGCCATGCAAAGGCTTCCAGGGTGCCTTGGGATGTGAAGTGTTACCCTCTTGCTTTGCTGTAGCAGAGGCTGAAGCAGGACCACTCCTGAAGTTGCGAAAGGAACGAAAATTAGCCTTGTTTTGGCCCTTTCCCCCAGTGATATCCAAAATAATCTCTTTCAACTTGGGCCCGAAAAGGGTCTTTCCCTTGAATGGAATATTCAGTAACTTAGTCTTAGACGACACATCGGCCGACCATGATTTAAGCCAAAGCGCTCTGCGCGCCATTGTAATGTACTGTGCCTTTAAGACATTTATCCCATAATCCTATAAAGTCTAAGTGCTCCCAGAATACATTGCTTGGTATTCTGGTCACACCCTTGTATCAGCCTGACTTACACTGCTTCTGAACTCAGCTGTTACCTTCCCCCTTCTACTAAGGGATTACCCTCAGCTGGATATCTCCTGCAGTATCTGCCTACCTTGTTGCTCAGTGTTTCGGACAACACTCTCCCTGCTTCCTGTGCGGTTACCTCTGCTACTACGCTTTATCTCCGGACCTGACAGCCTCACAGAACACCGGGTGACGTCACCATCAGCTGCTTCCGGTCTCAACCGATCTCAGACTGCATCCTCCATTCTCCTCGTGAGTACAGCGTTTGTAATGAGACTGTATTGTGATATATTTTTGCTATAATCTGCAGAGAGTCTTACTTGTATATACATTTACTGCGCAATTAACACACGAATCACTAATGTCATATAAATCTATGTTAACTAGTTTATATATATCTTGTCATACTTGTACTGAGTACTAAAGTTTACTTTGTTGCTTAAAGGAATGGCAATATATAAGCTTTGTATCAATATTAAACATCCCCTTATGTTAAGTTATAATATAAGGGGTAATTTGTAAGGAACACAACATATATATATATATATGTATATATATATATATATATATATATATATATATATATATATATATCAGCAATGCTAAATGTTCAAACTATATTTACAGAAATTCAAGAAATAAGGAGACTTTATTATAACTTTTGTTCATTCAATCATGAGTGTTATTTGGGTCATTACAGGAAATACCAAGCCCTAAAAAAAAAGAATGATGGATCCCCAGGAGTTATATAACCAAGTACTAAATTTAGGACAAAGAGTATATCAGCTTAGTCAAGGGCTGAGAGAATTGCAAGTTGAGAATCAAACACTTAAGGGAATAATTACTGAAGGTTTGAATAAAATGCAACCTCACAGAGCATGGGCAGACAGTTTATATGAACAGAATGATATTATACTAAATTCTTCAAATGAATTCTTTAAAGCCTTATCTACTCTGTATGAGGATCCACACAGACAGCTCACTGCAGACACAAAATTGAGAGCATTAAAACAAAACAAGAGAGCTGTAGAAGACTATATATCTGAATTTAAGATTTGGCAAAAAGATTCAGAATGGAATCTTATATCATTAAGAAATCAGTTCAGACTGGGACTTTCTGAGCTCATTAAAGATGAACTAGCCAGAATGGATATCCCAGAAGATTTGGAGCAGCTGATGCATTTAGCTATTAAAATAGACCATAGGATAAGAGAAAGGAAAAGAGAAAGGTACACTGTAGATAATCCAACCAGACATAGAGATGCACACACAACCCCCACTCCCGGAAGGCTAGGTGACGAGCCTATGGATATAGGGGTAATAAGGGGCCCTCTATCATTTGAAGAAAAGCAAAGAAGAAAAGAAAACCATCTATGCCTGTACTGCGCTTCCAAGGAGCATGAAGTCTCAAGTTGCCCTGTCCTTAAAAAACCTAAGAAAGGTAAGGGACATGACACAACATTGATTTTCTCTTTTCCTAATGAAAAATTGACTTATACAAAATTTCCTATTTTTCTACAGTGGGAACACCATCAGCATCCGTTTGACGCTGTTATTGACTCAGGAGCTTTCATGTCATATATTGATTCTGATATAGTTAAGATTAATAAAATACCCTTAATTAAAAAAACTACACCTGTGTCAGTACGTTTAATTGATGGCAATCATCTGGAATCAGGTCCCATAACACATGAGACAATACCTTTACTTATGATATCTAATGACCATAAAGAATATATTTCTTTTGATGTTTTAACATCTCCTATTTTTCCAGTGGTTCTGGGATTACAATGGTTGAGATTGCATCAACCTACCATTAAATGGCAAACAAGTAGTGTCACATTTAAATCTGAATACTGTGAAAACACTTGTAACCAGAATTTTACAATCATGACGGTGGCGGAACAGCCTATACCACCTGAATACACTGATTTTGAGCTTGTTTATAGTAAAAAGGAGGCAGAAAATTTACCTCCAAATCGACCTTATGACTGTTCAATAGATTTGATACCAGGTTCTGACATACCTTATGGTCATATTTTCCCCCTCTCAGAACCTGAATTATTGGAACTAAAAAAATATCTGACAGATAATTTGCGTAAAGGGTTTATACGTCCCTCAACGTCACCTGCAGGAGCAGGGATGTTCTTTGTATGTAATAAAGATCAAAGTTTAAGACCTATAATAGACTATAGGGAACTTAATAAAAGAACAGTCAAAAATAGATACCCCTTGCCCCTGATACCTGAACTGATTGAAAGGTTGAAGGGAACAACTATCTATACTAAGTTAGATCTAAGAGGGGCGTACAACCTTATTCGCATGAGACCAGGAGATGAGTGGCTCACTGCTTTTAGAACGCGATATGGGTTGTATGAATATACTGTGATAATGTTCCCGCAACCTTTCAGAGATTTATCAATGATATTTTTAGAGATCTTTTGGATATCTGCATTGTGATTTATTTAGATGATATTTTAATTTATTCATCAAACCTACAGGAACATGTAATGCATGTAAGGAAAGTTATTTCCAGATTACAAGCTCACCATCTCTATGTCAAACTTGAAAAATTTATCTTCCATAGCCAGGATATAACCTTCCTAGGTTACCATATAACACCAGATGGTATATCCATGGATAATGGAAAAGTACAGGTTATCCAAGACTGGCCAACACCTAAAACCAAGAAAGATGTTCAAAAATGTCTCGGTTTCTCAAATTTCTATAGGAAATTTATTAAAAACTTTGCTTCAATATCCAAACCTCTAACATCGTTAACTAAGAGTTCTATACCTTTCCTTTGGACACAAAAAGCTGATCAAGCTTTCCAAACATTAAAAAATAGTTTCACCACAGCACCTATACTGCAATACCCCAATCCAAAATATCACTATATTCTAGAAATAGATGCTTCTGAATATGCAATTGGTGCAATTTTATCTCAACAAGAAACTAGCTCAGCTCCTATACACCCTGTGGCATATTATTCTAGGGTGTTAACTTCATCAGATCTTAACTATCATATAGGAGAAAAAGAATTGTTAGCCATGAAGTCAGCTCTAGAACAATGGAGACATCTTTTGGAGGGTACAGAACATCCTATACAAATTTTTACAGACCACAGAAACCTCCAATACTTGAAGACACATAAGACATTGACAGCACGGCAGTTGCGTTGGAGTTTATTTTTCTCTCGCTTTTCGTATATACTCATGTATAGACCTGCGAGTAAAAATAAAAAAGCTGACATTCTATCCAGACTTATGGAAAAACCTCAGATTAAACCTTCATTTGGTTCCGTGATACCAAGAGAATGTTTTACCCCTTGCCTTGGAGTAACCATTCCAGCAGAACAGCTTCTTAATGTAACCTATCCAAAGGATAATTTAATTAGAAAAACAGATGGTTTATACTACAATGGAGATAACATATATGTTCCTCCACAGAAAAGACAGACTATCCTACAAACCTTTCATGACTCACAGTTATCAGGTCACCCGGGTATACAACATACTTATGATTTGATTAAACGCAATTATTGGTGGCCTAAAATGAGGAATGATGTACAAGAATATGTCACTCATTGTGAAACGTGTTCCACATGTAAAATTAATAGGCAAAAACCTTATGGACAGCTACTTTCTTTGCCCATCCCAGAAAGGCCATGGACACATATAGCAGCTGATTTTATTGTGGATCTACCACCATCTAAATCTTTCAATACCATCTTAGTAGTGGTAGATCTTTTTTCCAAGATGTGCCATTTTATTCCGTACCACAAGTTACCAACTTCTTTGGAAACTGCGTCTTTATTCATTCAGAATGTTTTCAAATTACATGGGTTACCTCTGACTATAACAACTGACAGAGGAACCCAATTTACCTCAAACTTATGGAAGGATCTTTGTAGAACATTAAACATTACTAGACGCTTGAGTACCTCCTTCCATCCACAGACGAATGGCCAATCTGAGCGCACAAATCAATGGTTAGAAGAGTATCTAAGATATTTTTCCACTCAACAACAAGATAATTGGGCAGATCTACTGCCATTGGCAGAATTTGCTCACAATAATTCCTTGAACTCTTCAACCAAAAGTACCCCTTTTTTTTTACCAACTTTGGGTTTCATCCCACTTTCAATTATCTTGAGCAAAGAGAAAATAGTTCCCCAGTCGTTAATGACTTGGTTAATACTATTGCTGAAACCTTCACTATAACTGCAAATCACATAAAGGCATCAAAAGACAGACAGAAAAAGTTTTATGATTTACGGCGCCAACCGTCACCCGAGCACAAACCAGGAGATCTGGTATGGTTGTCCACAAAGCACCTACGTTTAACTGCTCCCTCGAAAAAATTTAATAGGTTCTTCATAGGACCTTTCCCTGTGCAAAAAGTGATCAATCAAAATGCTGTAACTTTGGAGCTGCCTAGTCACTATAAAATACACCCCACTTTCCATGTGTCCCTCTTGAAACCATACAAATCATTACGAACAGTGGTGGATCAGTTGCCTGTGGTACCTCCCATTGAGCCAGAACGTGAATTTGAAGTACAGAGTGTCCTTGATTCCCGAAAGGTGGCTGGGAGATTACAATATTTAATTCGTTGGAAGGGATACACCTCTGACGACGATTCTTGGGAGCCGGCTTCGAATTTATCTGCTCCTCGTTTGGTTTCCTTATTTCATCGGCGGAATCCTGAACGTCCTCATCCATGAACCCCAGTGGTGTTCATCTTTGGAGGGGTGATCTGTAATGTACTGTGCCTTTAAGACATTTATCCCATAATCCTATAAAGTCTAAGTGCTCCCAGAATACATTGCTTGGTATTCTGGTCACACCCTTGTATCAGCCTGACTTACACTGCTTCTGAACTCAGCTGTTACCTTCCCCCTTCTACTAAGGGATTACCCTCAGCTGGATATCTCCTGCAGTATCTGCCTACCTTGTTGCTCAGTGTTTCTGACAACACTCTCCCTGCTTCCTGTGCGGTTACCTCTGCTACTACGCTTTATCTCCGGACCTGACAGCCTCACTGAACACCGGGTGACGTCACCATCAGCTGCTTCCGGTCTCAACCGATCTCAGACCGCATCCTCCATTCTCCTCGTGAGTACAGCGTTTGTAATGAGACTGTATTGTGATATATTTTTGCTATAATCTGCAGAGAGTCTTACTTGTATATACATTTACTGCGCAATTAACACACGAATCACCAATGTCATATAAATCTATGTTAACTAGTTTATATATATCTTGTCATACTTGTACTGAGTACTAAAGTTTACTTTGTTGCTTAAAGGAATGGCAATATATAAGCTTTGTATCAATATTTAACCCTTACTCACATCCCCTTATGTTAAGTTATAATATAAGGGGTAATTCGTAAGGAACACAGCATATATATATATATATATATATATATATATATATATATATATATATCAGCAATGCTAAATGTTCAAACTATATTTACAGAAATTCAAGAAATAAGGAGACTTTATTATAACTTTTGTTCATTCAATCATAAGTGTTATTTGGGTCATTACAGCCATGATGGCAAAACCAGAATTTTTCGCCGCTAACTTAGCTAATTGGAAAGCAGCATCTGTGATAAAAGAATTAGCCAGCTTTAGAGCCTTAATTCTATCCATAATTTCATCATATGAGGTCTCCGTCTAGAGCGACTCCTCCAGCGCCTCAAACCAGAAAGCCGCTGCAGTAGTTACAGGAATAATACAGGCAATCGGTTGGAGAAGGAAACCCTGTTGAACAAATATTTTCTTTAGTAAACCTTCTAATTTTTTATCCATAGGATCTTTGAAAGCACAACTGTCTTCAATTGGTATGGCTGTGCGCTTGGCTAGTGTTGAAACTGCCCCCTCTACCTTAGGGACTGTCTGCCATGCGTCCTGACTGGGATCAGTTATGGGGAACATTTTCTTAAAGATAGGGGGGGGAACAAAGGGTACACCTGGTCTCTCCCACTCCCTATCCACAATATCCGCCACCCTCTTCGGGATCGGAAATGCATCAGTGTATACAGGGACTTCTAGATATTTGTCCATTTTACACAATTTCTCTGGGACCACCATGGGGTTGCAATCATCCAGCGTAGCTAATACCTCCTTAAGCAGCACGCGGAGGTGTTCCAGCTTAAATTTAAATGCTAAGGAATCTGATTCTGCCCGCTGAGAAACCTTTCCTGTATCAGAAATTTATCCCTCAGACAGCACATCCTTCACCGTCCCTACAGAGTGTTGTGAGGGTACAACAGATAAATCCTCCAAAGCTTCTGATTGCTCATACTCTTTTCTTAAGACCGAGCTATCACACTTTTTAGGAAAACCTGGCAGTTTGGATAAAAATGCCGCAAGGGAATTATCCATGACTGCTGCTATTTGTTGCAATGTAATAGGGGCCAATGCGCCATAGGTACTAGGCATCGCTTGCGCGGGCGTAACTGGTGTCGACACATGGGGAGAGGAAGGTGGGCTATCCTCGTTACCTTCTGTTAAAGAATCATCTTGGGATACATTTATAAGTGAAACATTGTGATCTTTAAAATGCTTAGACACATTAGCACACTTAAAACACAAATGTAAAGGGGGTTCCACCATGGCTACTAAACACATAGAGCAACATCTATCAGTAGGCTCAGACATGTTAAACAGACTTAGACAGCACTCAAATACTGAAAAAAAAAAACAATTTGAGAAAAAACGGTACTGTGCCTTTAAATAATAAAAAGTGCACACTTTTTTACTAAATCTCAAAAAATGATCCAATCTTCCTTCCACAATATCTTAATGCTTTGGAATGATTGCACAATACATTTCAAGTCAATTAACCCCTTAATGCCCGAACCGGAGCAACCTAAAACTGACAACCGGTTAGCAAACTACCTTGCCGCTGGGGATTAATTTGATAGAAATAAGCCTCTATGAAGTCCTCAAGTATTCTTTGGACCCTCCACGTGAAGCTGCATGAAGCTGTCTGCAATATGAACTGCGCAACTGAGGCGCGAAATTTAGGCCCCCTCCCTCTCCACTCCGGAGTTGTGGGGCCTTCCAAACCCTCAATAGGTGTCTAAAATTCTGCCATTTGGAATAAATACTCCATAAACGACTCCAAAGTTAATAAAAACTTGTACAATCGTCATATTTTCACTATAAAATAATCGATTGCCCCTTAACAGTGTCCACCAGACTTTTAGCCCTGTTTATTAAGCCTTCCTTCTATACTGAGTCTCAGAATATGGCTTACCTTCCCCACATGGGAATTCTTGTCAGTCTTCTAGCATTACTATGTCTTGACTACAAAAAGATGACTGAACATACCTTGTAGCAGTTAAGCCTTCAAACTGTTCCCCCCAACTGAAGTTTTCTGGTACTCCTCAGTCCTTCGTGGGAACAGCAGTGGATTTTAGTTACAACATGCTAAAATCATTTTCCTCTCAGCAGAATTCTTCTTCACTTTCTGCCAGAGAGTAAATAGTACAAACCGGCACTATTTAAAAATAACAAACTTTTGATTGAAGATATAAAAAATACAAATCTACCACCACATTCACTTTACCCTCCCGTGGAGATGCTACTTGTTAGAGCGGCAAAGAGAATGACTGGGGGGGCGGAGCCAGAGGGGGAGCTATATGGACAGCTTTGCTGTGTGCTTTCTTTGCCACTTCCTGTAGGGAATGAGAATATCCCACAAGTAAGGATGAATCCATGGACTGGATACACCTTGCAAGAGAAATATCATTTTAAATAGCCAAATATTCAAATATTGATGTTACATTCTAAACAATAATCCAATGATTAAAGGGACAGTCAACACTTGCGGTAATATTATGTGATACTGAAAAATAAAAAACGAAGATCCGCATGCAGCATAGCCCTTTTGCCTTCTTCAAATGATCAGCAAATCAGAATCCAATCGTCGGTCAGAAATTGCACACGCTTGAAGAAGAAGGTAGCTACGTAACGGTGGGGGGAGTTCGGCTCCATATTTACCTGGTATTAGAGAAGTTATCGACGGTGATTAGTACAAGAAGCAAGTAGGCAAGGCAAAAGGGCTATGCTGCATGCGGATCTTTGTTTTTTATTTTTCAATATCGCATAATGTTACCGCAAGTGTTGACTGTCCCTTTAACTTTATGGGGCACTCTAGCCAAAATTGGAATCCCCATTGATTTATTTCAGTTTTGAATAGAAGCATTTTTGTAATATAATGTACATGTATTAGCAAAAATGTTTCTAATAAAAGCTATAGCTGTTTCAAAGGTATGCAATGTGAACCAGCATTTTAAACACATTACTTGTACCATATGGTAATGACTCAATTTGTTCATTGCTGACATAATACAAGCCCTACTGGTGCTCTGAGCAGCTGCACTATTTAAAATGCTGGTGAACTGAAAATATCTAGCTATGCTTCACCTGTAGTCATACATTGTACTAGAAGTATTGTTGCCAATACATGTATATTGCAAATATTTATCTATTAAAAGATGTTATTCATCTATGTGCATTTCATTTTTGACTGGAATATCCCTTTAAGGAAAATTCCAATATTCCAACAATATTCTAATGTTAAAGTACAGAAATTGGGACCAGTCATATTTTTATTTGAAAAAAAAAATGAATCTAGGAAGTGTATGTAGGCATAGATTATAGATGTTTAGAATAATTGAGTTCAGAATTAGAGATTATGTCATATTTCTTTTTTGTTGTACAATCTTCAATGCATTGTAAAAATAACAGACTTCATACCACTAGGGACTGCTTTTGTTACATCTTGATAGTTTTTTTTTATTCTTAACAGCTCTTAGCATTTTAGAAATAACACATTCTTTTACTTAAAGGGATATGAAACCCAGACATTTTCTTTCATGACTCAGATAGAGAATACAATTTTAAACAGCGTTCAAATTTACTTCTATTATCAATTTTTCTTAATTCTCTTGGGGTTTTTTTGTTGAAAAATAAGGACGTATGCTTAGGAGCCGGCCCATTTCTGAAGCACTATATTGCAGCAGTTTTGCAAGAATGGTATCCATTTGCAAGACCACTAGATGGCAGCAGTATTTCCTGTGCTCCAGATGCCTACCTAGGTATCTCTTCAACACAGAATATCATAGTAATAAAGTCAATGTGATAGTAGAAGTAAATTGGAATAAAATTAAATGTATGCTCTGTCGGAATCACTAAAGAGAATGTTTGGGATTCACTTACATTTTAGAAGATCGTCTCTATTTTTCTAACTTGTGCCCTGATGTGTTTACTGAGGCCACCTGTAAAAAGTAAGTAAAAAATCAACATATTTCCTAGATAAAGCTTACAGATAATCTGATTATAATGCACAGGTGTTCACCAGAACATTTTTAAAACAAAGATGTGTTGATTTAAAGGGACAGTCTAGTCAAAATGAAGTCAAAACTTTCATGATTCAAATAGGGCATGCAATTTTAAACAACTTTCCATAACTTGTAATCTACCTGTATGGCATTTCAAACATTACATTGAAAATATTGCAGAATTTAAAATGTGGCAACTATAGGTCCTGGGAGCCGAGCACCCTAAGCCTCCTGTTAGCGCAACTGAGTTCTGGCAAGAAAAGGATCGGTTTAGCTCAAATTTACCCGAATATTTTGAATGAAATTTTTGTCAGAAACTACATTTCCTTGGCTGCACAAGTTGAGTAATTACACGGTGTTTACTGTCAATGCAACATAATTTGAGGCTTATTTAATATTAGATATTAATTCCAATGCATGCTTTCCTACCTTGTCGTTGAAGCATACATCAGCAGGAAGAACGTACAGGCTTGTGTAAAAGACACTGAGGTCCAAAGGCTGATTTAGATATATTAATAGTTAGATAATTTCTCCATGATTCAGAGCATTGTAGTTTAAACAACTTTTCAATGTACTTCTTTCATATAATTTTCTTCATTTTCTTGTTATCCTTTGTTGAAAATAATACCTAGATAGGTTCAGGAGCAGCAATTAATTACTTGGAACTAGCTGCTGATTGGTGGCTGAACAACTATGCCTCTTAACAATGGCTCATCTAATGTGTTCACCTAACTCCCAGTAGTGCATCGTGGATCCTTCAATAAAGGATACTGAGAGAACAACGACAATCTAATAATCGAAGTTAATTGGAAGGTTGTATAAAACTGCTTGCTCTATCTGGATCCTGAAATAAATGTATTCAGTGTCATATTTATTTACGTTATGGATAGTTTTCAAACAGTAGTGATTTGTTAGTTGTTAAAGTGAACTCATCTAACATTATTTGTAACAATGTAAATTATATCAGCATCTAGTAGGTGGGTGCTTAGTATGTAATATTTATTACTAACTTTTTGTTCAGCCTGTGTTTTGCTATTTAAGTTAGTTATAATAAACAAGCTATTTGCATTGGTAATCCGCTATAAATTGTGTTGTATTTATTTTACATATTGAGTATTGTTTGAGAAATTGGCCCTGTATGCTTTGGCTGTTCACATAAAATTTCCAGTTTAACATTGTTTGCATAATTCAGAGAAGTTGTCCCTGAGGTGCTAGAGAGTTCCAAATGTATAAAAACATAGACCCTCTTTGCAGCACTTTTTTTTTAAATAATACAGCTACTTATTTAATACATTATGGGAATAGAGACAAACTGCATCTTTGGAAACATATTTTACTTAAAACAAATGGGCTATATTGAATTTGACTCTTAACATTAGTTTTCCTTCTAAAATTGTACATCATTTCAGTTTTTATTTCACTTTGCAGATTATTTCAAGGAAAATTATTCCTTAAAAAACTCAGATAAGGTTAAATCTGATGCATTTTGGAGTAAAATTACCTATCCTATACTTAGTAGTGAAAAAATGTTAGCCTTGAATGCTCCAATTTCTGAAGAAGAAATTCTAAAGGTTATTCAGGATCTTCCATTAAATAAAGCATCAGGTCCGGATGCACTCCCTAGTGAATTTTATAAAATTCTTAAACCACTTATTGCTTCACCTCTGAGTAAGCTTTTTAACCATATATATGTCAATGGGAATGTAGTTTCCCCTCAATTTTGCGCATCATATACCACCTTGATTCTTAAACCCGGGAAGGATCTGACTAAAAAGGAATCCTATAGGCCCATAGCGTTACTAAATTCCGATTATAAGATTTTGACTTCTATCATAGCTAGGAGATTACAAAGAGTAATTCATAAAGATCAAGCAGGGTTCATGCAGAAGCGTAACTCATCAGCAAAAATCAGGGAAGTTCTGGTAACAATAGACTATTTTAAATCTATTGAGCGGACGGGGCAGAGGAGAGAGGGGGACTCCCCAGATCTAGCAATCATTTCAATTGATGCAGAGAAAGCATTTGATTCAATTCATTACGATCATCTATTTTGCTCACTGTACAAATTTGGTTTTAAAGGGAACTTGCTTAAATTTGTGGAGAACTTGCACAAAAAAAGCATTTACAAGAATTATTGTTAACAATATACTGTCTCCGGAGATATTATTGGAAAGAGGAACACGGCAGGGATGCCCTCTCTCTCCTCTCCTCTTTAACCTCTCAATTGAACCTCTGGCGATAGCAATAAGAAAGAAAATAGAAGGTATTAGGATAGGAAGGAAAGAGCTTAAGATCGCGCTCTATCCGGACGATATCCTGCTATATGTCTCTAATGTACAAAATAATATACCTATAATTATCTCAATTATAGAACAATTCGGATCCTTCTCGGGATACAGGATCAATGCGTCAAAATCGGAATTATTATGGATTAGGAGGAAACCTGACTCTTTATTAGATATACCCTTTGGAGTTTCTGAATCCTTTAGATATTTGAGGATAGAGATCACGGTAGACTCAGATAATTTTTATAGTCTTAATGTAACACCAATAATCAGTAAGATTGGGACTAGTATGAAATTATGGCAAAAGCTTCCACTTTCAATCTCGGGTCGTATTGCTGCATTCAAAATGATTCTTCTCGCAAAATTATTATATATTTTGCAGAATACTTCAATAATTCTTAAACGGAAAGATATTGAAAAAATTAATAGTATGATGAGAGGTTTTATATGGCGGAATAAGAAACCCAGAATCTCACTAACAAAACTTTCATAACCTAAGAAATACGGGGGACTTGCGTTACCAGACATACAATTGTATAATCTGTTTTTTCTTGCTCGAATAGTAATCGATTGGATACTCAATAAAGACTATGTAACAAATAATGAACTTGAAAAAAATGTAAGCCTACCCTATCTTCCCACAGCTTTAATACATTGTAATGCTAAATCAGTTCCTCAAGAAATTAAAAAATGTAAAACATTAATGTGCCCCTTGCGAGCATGGTGGAAGATTTGTAAGATATTATCTATTGAAGGTAGTGTTTCTGATTATATGCCAATCAAATGAATTTCAGGCAGGATTACAATTGGCACCTTTTCAGAAATGGTATACTTTAGGCCTGAATAATATTTGTCAGATAGTAGATTGGAACACACATTGTATTAAAACATTTGAGACTTTAAGAAGAGCATTCAATCTCTGTAATAAAGATTTTTTTGCATATCTACAAATAAGACACTTTATTACTAAGATGGTAAATGAATATGGCTGGAACTGGTCTCTGGGGAAATTGGAGAAATGGTTTGTGCTGGTAAGAAATGGGTTCATGTCAATCTCGCCTTGCTATCAAATGTTGATTTCTAAAAATGGAGAGGAAAACATAGAAAATTTAGTATCTACATGGAATTTGATTATACCTCTATACCCCATAAATGTAAACAAAATTCATGCGTCTATTTTAAAAGTATCACAAGTTACTTTATCGGCCACATGGAGAGAATCCCACCTCAAGCTAATATACAGAGTCTATTATACTCCGAAGAAGGGGTTTAGATATGGAAACATTAATTTTTGTAAGTGTCCAAAATGTTCATTTCCCTCGGCAGATCTTATCCATATGATATGGGAGTGCCCTAGGATCAAAAACTTCTGGCTAAAGATAGAACATTGGATAAATCGGCAATCGCGTGATGAAAATCTCCCCCTGAGATTAGATGTGGTCTGTATAATTTTCCTGTGGGAAGCAATAAAAGATCTTCAGAGGCATAATAAAATAGTCAATATGATCATTTTAGCAGCAAGATACTTAATTTTAAAAAAATGGAAAGGCCGTGCAAGCCCCAGCATTAACAAGCTCAAAAACTGCTTAAAGAAACAATGTATATTAGAACAGAAGGATACTAATATGGAAAAAGAAAAGGATATTGCAGGGTTTTTAAAAAAAATGGTCAATGTTTATTAAAACACTGCCATCAAATGAGATCATATGATATATCCATTCAGGAACTCAGAGTTAGTGTTGCTGGGGATGTGGTAGTCAGTTCTGATTGGGCCCCAACTTAATGGGGGGGAGGGAGGAGAGATGAGAATTGTTCTTTTCTTTTTTTTTTAAATTTGTTCAGATGTTTTTGATCTGATTGATTGGGATATTAGGTTGGGTATGGGTAGGGGGAAGGAAAAGCAAAATAAGTATCCTTTTTTGATTGGTTACTGAGGGGATATGATACAAAAAGACAGACTAATAATATGATATATTGCCAAATGGTATAATGTTTTTCTAGGATTATGTAGGGATTGGAAAGAAAAAGGAGAGAGAAGGGAAGATTTTTTTTTTTTCCCTAAGATGGATATTAGTGATATGAAACGTATGATATTATTCTGTTTTTTTTTTGTAAATTTTTTTATATACAGCGGTTAAATGAAAATGGTTTTAAAACTTTCCTTTTTTGGTATTAATGGTATGAAATGCAGGATATTATTATGTTTTCTGTTTGTTTGTTTCTTTCATATACTGCTGTTAAATGAAAATGGATTCAAAATAAAGAATATAAAAAAATTGTACACCATTTCAAGCTAGGGGTCTCATCCTTCATAATGATAAGAAAAACTTAGTCTGTTGAAAATAAAAACAGATATATACCAAGATTTTCTCTTTCTCCACTCTTTTCTCTCCTCTCTCTCTCCTCTCTCTATCACTTTCTCTCTTTTCTCTTTCTTCTCTCCTCTCTCTTTTCCAGGCAAGTGGATGATGCCCGGTGGCTGCAATGCCAGACAGAAGGTTTGCTCTCAGGAACCTTATCTGCCTGGCATTACAGCCAGTGGGAAGCATCCACTTCCCTGGAAGAGAGAGAGAAGGGGAATATGATAAATATGATAAATGAAGGCCATTGACCCAATTAACTTATAACTCAGTTGTTTTTTTTTTGTTTCTTTTTTTGTATATTTGCTTTGAAGTTATATTTCCAGTTTGGAACTGATAAAGGTCACTTATTCATTTTTCTTTCCCATTGATCATTTTAATTTTTTTATTTTTTTTAAAAATTTAAGACAACTCAGTGCCCTTGCTTTAATAAGTTATCATACAATGAAAGTGGTATCAGGTTCCATGTATAAATAATTACCTGCCAGAGCAAAGAGATTACTGTGTCTAGCTCTAAAGGATTTACAGCACATTCAAATTGTGGTAATGTGAAGCAGTTGCAAAGGATTGTGATATATTAATATAAATCCTTAAACAAAATCCCTTTCCATTGCAGATGTGCTTACATAATGTATTTGAATTAGTCACACATCTTCCACTAGTCTGACTTTAGAATGTAATTTTATGCCTGTCTGGTTGTTTATGTAATGCAGCCAGAATTGTGCTGAAAATATATGGGAGCATGGGAATTTTGTGCACAGAGGTCCAGAACTAAAACATTTTTTCTATGTGTATATGAGTGTCTGTTTGTGCATGTATATGTGTGTATGTTTATGTTTATATACTTATGTGTGTGTGTATATGTGTGTGTATATGTGTGTCTGTATATGTGTGTGTGTATATGTGTGTGTGCTGGTATTTTATCCCTGGAATTTTCACATAGCTGTTTTTAAAATCCCCCCTAGATACACTTTTGTCTCTTAGGCTAGGTGTTTAGCCTGTTTTTTTTTAAAGATACTCCCAATTATCCTTTGGCTGGCATATGATAGGCCAAACCCTTTTGAATTGAGCATAGCATTTGGTAGCCAAACTGGTCTCACTCTCTCTTCTCTTCCATCCTTCTGCTGATGATGGCTGATTTTGGACAAAGAGTGAAAACAAACAGAGAATTTGACCAAGTATTCCTGGGAAAAAATTATCTCTGATTATTTTATTCAGTTAGCAGTGTTGAACAAATTGTGTTTGGGGTAGCTAGTTGCCCTGTATTATCTGGACTGTTTTGTTGTAAAATATATGTGTATATATAACTGTAAATATTCATCTTATTACAACATATGTATTGGTTCCTATTAAAACTCTTTGCACAACTATGGAAGGACCTGTTAGGTTTAGTGGTTTTTACCATAGAATCACCATTAATAACCACATGTGTATGTGTGTGTATATGTATGTAAGTTTATGGGTTTGTGTATGTGTGTTTATATGTATATTTTTGGGCATCTTGTGTCTATGTATGTGTATATGAGTCAGTGTAAATGTTTGTGTGTGTTTTGTGTGTATGTGCTTATGTGTATGTGTGTGTATGTGCTTATGTGTGTATATGTATGTATGTAAGTTTATGTGTGTTTGTGTATATCTGTATGTGTGTGCTTATGTATGTGTATATGAGTCAGTGTAAATGTTTGTGTGTGTTTTGTGTGTATGTGCTTATGTGTATGTGTGTGTATGTGCTTATGTGTGTATATGTATGTATGTAAGTTTATGTGTGTTTGTGTATATCTGTATGTGTGTGCTTATGTATGTGTACATGAGTCAGTGTAAATGTTTGTGTGTATGTGCTTATGTGTATGTGTGTGTATGTGCTTATGTGTGTATATGTATGTAAGTTTATGTGTGTTTGTGTATATCTGTATGTGTGTGCTTATGTATGTGTAAAAGTGTGTGTGTGTTTTTTAGGAACTTTGCATTTAGCAGCAGTCTAAATACTACTTTCTTTTTGATTAATAGTGGGAAGAGACACATTATTTTTTTTTTTTTACATATTTTAAAAGTTTGGCAAGAAAGTGCTGCATTAGTTTGTATATTAATCCTAAAACATGCCTTCACCTCATTTCTGGTACTTTCAATAATTGAATACTGGTAATAGAAAAGATATATAAACAATAAATTACTCCCAGTTGGGGGTTGAAAAGATAGATACTTAGGTCTAGATTACAAGTGGAGCGGTATTTTGCGCTTTATCTATAGCGAAAAACTTCACTAGGATTTTCATTTTTGTGCTAGTCAGGTTGCGCTGGTAAACTGTTTTTTCTCCAGCGGTTGGAAAAAAAAACACTCTCATGCAAACAACATGACATATTCTTATTAGCGCAAACCCAACATGAAAACATGAATATTCTTTACATGATGGAATATGTTCTAATTATTCCAATGTTCTTTACGTGATGGAATATGTTCTAATTATTCTTAAATAAATATTTCTACATATAACTGATGGTTTTTAAAACAAATATTTATCTATACCAGATCCAGAGTAGAGCGCACTCTCACCTTTAAAACTAACCGCCTCTCCCCTTCCTCTGAGGAAGGGGAGTGTCCCCCCGAAGCGTTACACAAATAAAATTACACTGGATTAAAAGGACCAGCGAGTGCCACATTTTTTACTTGTATATATACTGTATATATATATATATATATATATAATTATATATAGGTATAGATATATAAATATATATATATATATTTATATATATATGAATATCTATTTATAAATACAAAGAACATAATATGCTATGTACAGAACATTGGAATGTGAAATATTTACAGTAAATACATAGTTAAAACCTTTATTAAATATGAATATTGCATAAATATGATTTTACATGTTTTCATCTACTTAATGGGACAGTCTACACCTTAGTCATCTTAAAGTCTTACCTTAGATTAAGCTGCAAATAGCTTCCTGCACCCTTTCTATATCTTGCAGCAGGAACAGTAAAAAAAGTTATTTTAAAATGAAAATTGTTTCTGGCCACTTTGAAATGGCTGCCAAACTCTACCCACTGATGACATCACAATCTGGGCTACATATAGGCAGTCTGCTGTATAGCATTGACAGTCTGTTAAATCGAACTAGTGAGCCTTTTGTGACTGGACGCCATGTGCCGCCTAGATTGTGATGTCACCAGTGGTAAGAGCTTGGCAGCCATTTCAGTGGTCGGAAACTATTGGCTAGATTACGAGTTTTGCGGTAAGCTGAAAAAGCAGCGTTATCAGGTTTAGGGGCACTGCACACTTTTTTGGCCTTACCGCAAACCAACTTACGCAAATTGCGTATAGTCTTTTTTCAATGGGACTTCCATAGTGCTGATATTACAAGTTTGTCCTGGGAGGCCAAAAAGTGAGCGGTACACCCTATCCCGTCAAGATTCCTAACGTGTAAAGTCAGTAGTTATGAGTTTTATGCTACAAAGCTGTTGCATAAAACTCATAACTAAAGTGCTAAAAAGTACATTAACACCCATTAACTACCTATTAACCCCTAAACTGAGGCCCTCCCGCATCGTAAACACTATAACAAAAATATTAACCCCTAATCTGCCGCTCCGCACATCGTCGCCACTAGAATAAACATATTAACCCCTAAACCGCCACACTCCTGCCTCTCAAACACTAGTTAAATATTATTAACCCCTAATCTGCCGCCCCTAACATCGCCGCCACTTACCTACATTTAATAACCCCTAATATTCCGCCCCCAAAGTCGCCGCCACTATACTATATTTATTAACCCCTAAACCTAAGTCTAACAGTAACCCTAACAGCCCCTAACTTAAATATAATTTAAATAAATCTAAATAAAATTACTATCATTAACTAAATTATTCCTATTTAAAACTAAATACTTACCTGTAAAATAAACCCTAAGCTAGCTACAATATAACTAATAGTTACATTGTATCTAGCTTAGGGTTTATTTTTATTTTACAGGCAAGTTTGTATTTATTTTAACTAGGTAGAATAGTTATTAAATAGTTATTAACTATTTAATAACTACCTAACTAAAATAAATACAAATTTACCTGTAAAATAAAACCTAACCTAAGTTACACTAACGCAAACAAGCTGAAAAGAAGAGAGGCGATAACGGTATAAGGTACAGCCAAAAAGACCAGGAGAAAGAAGCAATCACCTTAAATGAATAACATGCCAATAATAGATTTCATATATTTGCAAATTTAATCAAAGTTAATAAAGCAAAAAAAAACTTACAATCCAAAATACTTAAAACACATAACACAAAGACATACATAAAACAGACAGACACACACATGGGCCCCTCATTCAGCTCCAAAATAATGACCTAAGCCGGCAATAAGAATCCAAGTACAAAGCAACATGAAGCACCACTTATAGGACAACAGCAGTTGTAAATCCACATATGAATGTTAAATAAATAACATGAGGAATGAAATGCATCAATTATAATGAATGACGATGATGGTAAATTAAAGTTATGAAAGTATGAAGCGGCCCAGCAGTGATAAATACAGAGCAGTCACTAATGTCAGTGAAACATGAATCACTTAGGCCAACCTAGAGCATATACACAAATTCAGCATCCCTGCAATCATCCAAATCTCACTGCCTAGTGTGGGGTATCCACATGAGAGAATAAGTGAGAGGGCGAGTATTCAAGTATTCAGGCATCCATAATATAATGGGCGATAGTCCATACCAAGCCAGATTTGTGCCAAATTATCACTCTTACAGATAAGCAGTACGATAGTACTCACTACTCCTCCACACTTAGGCGATCTGTACGTCGAATACATTCCGTGAAGCAGGTACTGCTGGACAAACCAGTGGGGGGATCCCACAAACAAATTGCTGCACACCGACGCATCCTTTTGCGCGTTTCACTCCTTACTCGCAGCACGGAGCTTCTTCTGGGTAGTGACATAGTGTTGTAGAGATCGTGTCTTATTGGTAGTAGAAAGGACATGTGACCGGAGCGTCATCAGTCCTTAAGGTGGCAATTCAATTTTTAAGTAGCAGCAGTATTAGAACAGAAAATCAATCCTTAAAGTGGCGTTCTTTCACATCATGCTGCATGCAGATTGCTAATAAAGCCTACTATCCATACTTGATGTTATAAACGATCACCACTTAGCAAGACAAACAAAACACAAGGACACTATATAACAAAAATCTTATCTAAATACTTAATTCTATACAAAAATTACATGTTAAAAACCTAGGCATTAAATAAATTAATGATAGGAACATTTGATCAATATTCAAACTTCAATGTGTACACAATTCTATGTAGGTCCGTGTAATGAAATACATATTCAATGATTATTTCTGCTTTAATACTATTTGATATTTATATATTCAACGTATATGTGAAGGAGCACATTGGTATCCTAGGAGGGCCCAAGCCATTGAAATCAGGGAAGAAGTGTAACACTAATACATTATATGAACCAAATACTACTGCTTTGGTAGAAACGAAGCAAACTCTAATTTTTCATTTAATCCTGTAGGGGACAGTGTTTTAAAAATGCTGCCAAGGACAGAGAAGAACACAAAACACTTACTAGTGTAGCCTCACATTTCCTAAAATATCACAATTCAAATCAAAATGACCTACAATGTTGGGGGATTGAAAAAGTTAGTCTTGGCATGAGAGGAGGAAATTTGGAATCAGCATTATTAAAATCAGAAAGCCGTTGAATTTACTTACTGAATTCAGTGCAACCTTGGGGACTGAATGAACAAAATCATTATTATGTCTATCTATAATACTCTAGTAGATTGGATGTACCTGATTATACTACTTATATACAAGCATGTAGCAAATGGTCCAATTTGCTTTACTACATATGTTTGACTTCATGTAATTACAGTAACTATCACTTTGTATTGTAAGAAATTACAGTAATTATCAAAATCTGCTTTAATGCATAGTGTTGATTATAATTATTGAATCAATAGTGCAGAGAATTGTGTGTCGTTTATGTCTAGTTGAGGGAACTTATTTGCTCAACACATTAGGAGCATATAGAACAAAAATGAAATTCTGATCCTAGATTTAAAAATACTAATTTAGGAGTGACATATAAATCAGGGAAGCCCCCAAAAATTTTGAGACTTAGTCTTAAAGGACTCCTTGAAAGAGTCTTGGCACTTTTTGTTCAACATACTGATCTATATTAACACAGCACTTAGAACGTATCACATCTTTTTATTTTTAATATTTATTTTATTTTTAATATACTTTTTTTCACGACTTGAATTTTATCGTTCAGTTTTGAGTTTCCTTATAGCGCACTTCACAGCACCTGAGGGTATTACAATACTCATAATATTTACTTAGTGTCCTATATGAGAGACACTTAGCATGAAGGTATTAGCACTTAGTATTATTAAGAACGTTTGAGTGACGTTATTATATGAATCACGGATGAATCAGCCCAACAAATTATTTTCTTTTATCACTGTATATGTGGTATCCACAAACATTGGATACTGGCTTAAATTGGTGTTATAATTTTCACAGTCACATTCGATCACTTTTGAACTTAGTCTCCACAATATACAGGGGTACTGGATTAGACAGGTATCTAATAGGTACACATTTGAAAGATAAAAAATCTGATATAACTATTACAATATGGTATATGGTAGAGTGCATATAGTGAGACAGCGTTGTTTAAGTTGATCTCAATTACATCTGTACTGATGATACCTGTCACCCCTATCATTATATATATTAGAATTGACCAGTATTTTCACGTTCACATTCTCTATCATCAAATTTTTGACGATCACACTTATTCAGGATCAAACGTATGTTATAGTATTACACAATTGCACATATACATGTATAAGTATAAATATAAATATAGTCTCGAATGAAACATATAATTCCTATCCTCTAAAGTCCTCTTCGGAACATCTTGGATAAAGCCAGCATGGAAAACAACCCATAGGTGAGTGCAAACGTATGCCGGTGTAAACAATCCTGTTGATAACAGTTAACAGAGCTATCCCAGAATGGAGCCCACGCTACCCAGTTCTGTCGGCTGTGCACACCTGAAAAATCCATGGTAGTGGATTGCAATAAGAGCAACTTGTGCCCAATACAGCATATATCTGTGTCCACTCACCCCTAATGCTGTGTCTTCTTGGTAGCTGTCTCCTCGGGGTCTCTTGTCCGTGTGACAAACAATGCCACTAGTAGCGGCATCCAGTTCCTGTATGGGTGGGTGGGTGTGTCCAAACACCTGACCGGCCTCAGCCAATCCCTGTAGATCTGTTCCGGGCCTCTGCTGCAGATGCAGTGTTAGGAGGAAAGGCGAGCTTTCCTTTCGCTTAGGGAAGACAGACAGAAATCTACTCCTAAAGGGTTCAGATGAGAAGAGCAGCGATAAGAAATATCCGGACAAAGTCACCTTTGTCACTGAATACAGTGAGGAATATAGGGAAATCTGTGGAGTAGTAGGAAATCATTTCAAACTACTAGCAGCAGACGATAAACTCACTGAATGTGTTGAGAAAGGCTTACGCTGCTCCTATAGGATAAGAAGAACCATAGGGAATTATTTGCCCCCCTCTGAAATAACATCTTTAACCCCTATGACACAAGGTTCTTGGCTTAGAAATAGGGGGATGTACAAGTGTGGTAAGACAAGATGTAGGCCATGTGAATTTGGTTTATTTTCCGACACCTTCCATTCAGAAGTAACGGGAGAGGTTTTTAACATCACTTCTTGTCTCAATTGTACATCCTCCTATGTCATATACGTATTAACATGTACTCAGTGTCATTTACAATACGTAGGCCTCACAGAAAATGATGTAAATACAAGGATTAGAAATCATCTGCCCACAATCAAAATAGGTGAGGCCACTACTCCGTTAGTCAAACACTTTAAAAACTTACACAATAAGAGCAATGAAACCTTGAGGTGGCAGGCTATAGAATAGGTCAAGTACCCTACCAGAGGTGGAGATAGGAACACATTTCTGGGCAAACGTGAAATGTTCTGGATTTTCAGAATTCAAACCAGGGTGCCTAGGGGTCTAAACTCAGAGTACGATTTGATTAATTATTGCAAATAAAATAAAATATCTGCATACTATACTATTAGTTATAGTCATCCTTTGTATTGAATCATGCTCTGCCTTGATACCTAAGGCAGCCAGTTTAACTCATTTTGAACCCCTTAGGTTTAGCAGTTGCTAGTCTCCCCAGGGACTCTAACCATTTGGTGATAATCATTTGGTGGTTTCTTTTCAATCTAAGAATTAGGATAAGATATAAATATACATGCATATAGGGATATGTAAGCTATGCCCTTATTGGACACCATTCCAATTTAACCTATCTAATATTTAATATTTAACATGTAACATGTATATAATAGGAAGGCATTTTCCCTTGCACAAGACACACTAATTTATTTATGTAAATTACTATCATATATGTGAATATGCATGTGTGTGCATTGGGAAGAAAGCAAAAGTATACTATGCATCATGCATTATATACATTATGTATACCCGAACCCTCTTTCTCTATACACATATATATATGTCCTGGGAGACTTGTTTCATGTGACCAAGGCCTCCTGTTTGGGGCCGAAACGTTATGTATTTTCTACAATAAAAGGTGATATTTAATCTCTTTGGTGCTGGCTTTCTGTGCTGCTGTGGATATTGTGGGATTTACACCGGAATCCTTTTCTACATGCTGCCTATCTTCTGGATTGATTAAAGTGGCCGTGCACAGAGTGGTTGTGGTTGCTGGTGAGTGCGGATCTTATTGAAAATTTATATATATATATTGTAAACTGTTTGAAATAATCTTATGTTTAAAAATCTCTTTAAATCTCTCTGAATACCATAATACTAAGTAATAAAAATTTTACTTACTGGAGATAATGATAATTCTATCTAATGTATGTTTGTGTTAGAGAATGTAGCTAATAGTATCTCCGATGTAAATGTATGTTGATATTCCCATAATATAAGGGTTTAGGCATTACTTTAGTACAGCATGATTTATCATGATTTATGCAACTAGTCTAGGATTAACTAAACGGCATAACAATACTATGTACATAATAATAGAGACATCATAGTATAATATTTGTCAAATATTGATTTTTCATCCATATTACAGCCCTCCTAAAATATATTTATATATACACTAGCTCTCTATACATACATGTACTGTATATATATAGGTCCATATGTATTATTGCTATTACCATATATACTAGCACTAATACATTAATGTTATTATTTTTTACATAGATACTTTCAAAGTTCAGTGCTATTTCATCTGAAAGAGTAAAGGGAAAAAAACATATAACGAAAAAACGTAAAATGAAAAACCTATAAAGTGAAGCAAGGCTTTATCAGTTATGAGTTTATTTTGCACACAGGCTCCAGAGAATATAAGCCCTAATTGAGACAGTTAAACTGTGACACACACTATGTACACAGGCATTGGTTGTTTTTAAACCAATGAAATAGAAGGTGTGCTTTTAAAACAGTGGCACAGATGCATAGAATCCGCTATGATTACTGCAACAAGCCGAAACATGTCAGCATAATGCATCAGGGCATTTTAATGTGTTTTTTGGGATCCCATAGTTTGTTTTACCATAAGTAAATTATAATAAAGCTTAGATTTTTTACTTCGCTTTGGGACTTTTCAATCTTTTCAAATACCTATATATGGACAGGCTTAAGAATCCACATCCATCCGGATATTGTGAGCCATCTAGAGCTCAAAAACCCTCAAGGAATCATCATCCATCTGTATTTACAGCAGTTCATGTAACTATTTATTACGGTTTTCTACCATAAACACCAACTTATCTACCTGAACACTGTGAGCTTTTTAGAGCTCAAAACCATCACAAGGAATCTACTTTCAGCTGTACTTACAGCATCCTCTAACACCATATCACCAACTTTTATCAGCCAGCTGTTTTTGCATCAGCCCCTGATAAGAAACTCACTACCGGATTTATAGAAATATACTATATTTCATCTGCTCACCCATTCTGTCCCTGATCTGGACTATTATTAAAGAGGATTTCTGTTTATCATTTTTTATTGGACATTGGAAAATAAAAGTGTTTTTATTTTAAATTTCACTTTGTGTCCTTGCAAGCATCATTTATACACATCTCATGAGTGCTGCAATTAATAACCACAATTGATCTCATAGTATGTAAACTGAGCACTAATTGGTTTGCATACATAAAGTTTATACCATACTCCAGAGAGGAGAAGCCTTTCAAGTATAAAGAAGGGGAAAAGAAATAAACAGCAACAAGGAAAGAAATCCAGCAAAAAGAATTTAAGGCCTAGATTTGGAGTTTTGTCGGTAACGACCCGAAAAACTAACGCCGGCTTTTTTCTGGCCGCACCATAAAAATAACTCTGGTATCGAGAGTCCACATAAAGGCTGCGTTAGGCTCCAAAAAAGGAGCATAGAGCATTTTTAACGCAGCTTCAACTCTCGATACCAGAGTTGCTTACGGACGCGGCCAGCCTCAAAAACGTGCTCGTGCACGATTCCCCCATAGGAAACAATGGGGCTGTTTGAGCTGAAAAAAAAACAAACACCTGCAAAAAAGCCGCGTTCAGCTCCTAACGCAGCCCCATTGTTTGCTATGCGGTAACCCTTCCTACGTCTGCACTTAACACTCTAACATGTACCCCGAGTCTAAACACCCCTAACCTTACACTTATTAACCCCTAATCTGCCGCCCCCGCTATCGCTGACCCCTGCATATTATTATTAACCCCTAATCTGCCGCTCCGTAAACCGCCGCTACTTACATTATCCCTATGTACCCCTAATCTGCTGCCCTAACATCGCCGACCCCTATATTATATTTATTAACCCCTAATCTGCCCCCCACAACGTCGCCTCCACCTGCCTACACTTATTAACCCCTAACCTGCCGACCGGACCTGAGCGCTACTATAATAAAGTTATTAACCCCTAATCCGCCTCACTAACCCTATCATAAATAGTATTAACCCCTAATCTGCCCTCCCTAACATCGCCGACACCTAACTTCAATTATTAACCCCTAATCTGCCGACCGAATCTCGCTACTATTCTAATAAATGTATTAACCCCTAAAGCTAAGTCTAACCCTAATAATAACACCCCCCTAAGTTAAATATAATTTAAATCTAACGAAATTAATTAACTCTTATTAAATAAATTATTCCTATTTAAAGCTAAATACTTACCTGTAAAATAAATCCTAATATAGCTACAATATAAATTATAATTATATTATAGCTATTTTAGGATTTATATTTATTTTACAGGTAACTTTGTATTTATTTTAACCAGGTACAATAGCTATTAAATAGTTAAGAACTATTTAATAGCTAAAATAGTTAAAATAATTACAAATCTACCTGTAAAAGAAATCCTAACCTAAGTTACAAATAAACCTAACACTAGACTATCAATAAATGAATTAAATAAACTACCTACAATTACCTACAATTAACCTAACACTACACTATCAATAAATTAATTAAATACAATTGCTACAAATAAATACAATTAAATAAACTAGCTAAAGTACAAAAAATAAAAAAGAACTAAGTTACAAAAAATAAAAAAATATTTACAAACATAAGAAAAATATTACAACAATTTTAAACTAATTACACCTACTCTAAGCCCACTAATAAAATAACAAAGCCCCCCAAAATAAAAAAATGCCCTACCCTATTCTAAATTACTAAAGTTCAAAGCTCTTTTACCTTACCAGCCCTGAACAGGGCCCTTTGCGGGGCATGCCCCAAGAAATACAGCTCATTTGCCTGTAAAAAAAAACATACAATACCCAAGCCCCCCAACAGTACAACCCACCACCCACATACCGCTAATCTAACCCAAACCCCCCTTAAATAAACCTAACACTAAGCCCCTGAAGATCATCCTACCTTGTCTTCACCATACCAGGTTCACCGATCGGTCCAGAAGAGCTCCTCCGATGTCCTGATCCAAGCCCAAGCGGGGGGCTGAAGAGGTCCATGATCCGGCTGAAGTCTTCATCCAAGCGGGCCAGAAGAGGTCTTCCATCCGATTGAAGTCTTCATCCAAGCGGCATCCATCCGGAGCGAAGCGGCAGCATCCTGAAGACCTCCACTGCGGAACATCCATCCTGGCCGACGACTGAACGACGAATGACGGTTCCTTTAAATGACGTCATCCAAGATGGCGTCCCTCGAATTCCGATTGGCTGATAGGATTCTATCAGCCAATCGGAATTAAGGTAGGAATATTCTGATTGGCTGATGGAATCAGCCAATCAGAATCAAGTTCAATCCGATTGGCTGATCCAATCAGCCAATCAGATTGAGCTTGCATTCTATTGGCTGATCGGAACAGCCAATAGAATGCGAGCTCAATCTGATTGGCTGATCGGATCAGCCAATCGGATTGAACTTGATTCTGATTGGCTGATTCCATCAGCCAATCAGAATATTCCTACCTTAAGGGGATCTGCGGTATGGAAAAGTCGCGGCTGGAAAGTGAGCGTTAGACCCTATTTTGAGTGACTCCAAATACCGGCGGTAGCCTAAAACCAGCGTTAGGAGCCTCTAACGCTGGTTTTCACGGCTACCGCCAAACTCGAAATCTAGGCCAAAGTGTCTCTACCTAACTCCAGAGAGGAGAAGTTTGTCTGAAATACCAACACATTTCTACTACAGGGATAACAAGATTTCCACCTGCCAACAGTTTCTGCATACCAGCTGGAAACATCTTTACCACAAATAGGGATTACATCCCCTCCATGTTTGAGGTTAAACAAGGTGAGCACATTTAAATCTCAATTTTAGTATCTGATTGCCCAGTACTTACATACTGCACCATAATTTGGTTTTGTTTAGTTTTTCTCCATTCTATGTGTGCTGAACTCTGAAACCCAACTCTCTCTCTCTCTCTCTCTATATATATATATATATATAAAAATCTCCAGCATAAAAAAGGCACTCACTGGTTAGGTAAAACATAACATTTAATCAGTTACATTTAAAAAACATGACGTTTCGGAAGCATTTCGCCCCCTTTATCAAATGTATGATACAGCTTGAAAGTGTTACAAAAGCAGTATATCCCCTTATTAATCCCATCACCTTATATACGCATGTGTTGTTCCATTAGACGCCGAGCCACGAGTGCGGCCTGTGTACCATGCCAGGCGGAAGTGACGTCATCAGCGTGAATTACGCTCAGACGTCGGTTGCCTAGGGGATATACAGACGCGGTAAAAACGGCCAATAGCATGGCCCAGATACCTGTTAGTAAATAAAAACATAACAATCAGTTTAGGTGCCGCATTAAATCTGTATATACCCGGTGGCGCATAATGGATACAAACATTAAAAACATATATGATTTACAATTTAAAACAGATCCATCGATCCAACTATACAAATGGAGGACAGAAACAGGATATGAATAGTTTGACGTATACTCTGTCATCAAATAACAATTATAGCTGGAATTAAGGCTAGCATGTCTAATATAGCATATACAACATATTCTGCTATCAGACAATAAATATGCATAGCTGCTTCACTAGTACACATCCACTATAATCATGTATCCCAGAGTATGGCAGAAACCCTGATACCAGAGGACATGTATCAGAGACCAATAAGACATATCAATTTGAGGCATACAATAAGCACGGTTATAGGCATCAGGTCATTGTCAGGAGTCCAAAGTCACATTAGTGGGACATTTAAGATTCCATGTAAAATGGTGAAAAGTCCAGCATGGTGTTCAACCCCTTCGGTGCCAGGGTATCCAGCATGTAAATCCACCTGGTCTCCAGTCTGAGCAGTCGATTGCCCCTATTGCCCCCCCTTGTCAATGGTGGCACATGGTCTATCAGCATAGTTCTAAGACTTGAGACACTATGCTTGCAACGGGCAAAGTGGCGCGCTACTGGCTGATCGGAGTTACCCTTATCGAGGGCATCTCTAATCGCACAGCGGTGATTGGCCATCCGTTCCCGAAAAGTAGTGACCGTTTTGCCTATATAAACAAGGGAGCATGGGCAAATCAACATGTAAATTACATAGGTGCTCATACACGACAGTCTATAGTTGATTTTATATCGCTTGTTGGTGTGTGGGTGTTGGAATGTTTCTCCTTTCAGCATGCTGTCACAGGTCACACAGTCCCCACATTTAAAGCAACCCTTCTTATTTGATTTCAACCAGGTGGTCCCTTCATAGCACCTAATGGGGTCAGTTTTAACCAATAGGTCTCTCAGATTTTTTGCTCGACGATACACAACCCTAGGGGGCTGTTTATGCAAAAATGGTAATGTTTTGTCGGTGTTAATCAAGTCCCAATGTTTGGAAACCATATTTTTTACATCTTGGTGCATAGGATCAAAAGTGGTGATAAAATTGAGACTCTCATCTAGTATGGTATTGTTCTTCATGGTGACTACTGCACCCTCTGAGCGTTTCACCACTTTCTCCTTAATCTCCTTAACCAGCTCATCATCATATCCACGTGCAATTAGCTTATTTGACATCTCGTCCAATTGTGTCTCTCTATAACATGCCTCGGTATTGTTACGTAGGACTCGAGTGAGCTGAGAGGCGATTATCCCATTTTTTTGATGTGTTGGGTGATAGCTATGAGCTTCCAATAGGGAGTTTCTGTCCGTAGGCTTGGTATATAAAGATGTACCAAATCTACAGACCCCTTCACTGATCACTTTGAAGATGTTGAGGTCCAAAAAATGGACCAAATCAACATCATATTCCATTTTAAATTTGATTGGAAGTGTCAAGCTATTTAGTCCATCAACCCAAGATCTCAAACTGTCAGCAGTGCCCCGCCAGATAAGAAAAACATCATCAATATATCTGGTGTAATATGCCACCTCTATCATGTCCTGGGGTCGCATAACAAACTGTTCGTACCAGGACATGTAAAGGTTGGCATATGTAGGGGCCATATTAGACCCCATAGTGGTCCCTGAGATCTGCAGGTAAAAATCCTTTTCGAATTTAAAATAGTTTTTCTCCAAACAAATTTGTAAGAGTTCCAAAAGAAACTCAATGGGGGGGCCATCATAATGCTGGGATCCCACCACCATAGACCTGACAGCCTGCACACCTCCCACATGAGGAATGGAGGTATACAGACTGTCAACATCCATGGTAACCAGAATGTCGCCAACCTGTAACTGATCAAATGTGGTGAGAAATTTTATGAGACTAGGTGAGTCTTTCAAATATGCAAAAGTATCCTTTACCACTGGCTGTAAGTGATGGTCAATGTATTTAGCAATATTAGAAAACAATGAACCCCTAGCAGAAACAATTGGTCTGCCAGGGGGATTAATTAGTGTCTTAAGTAACCTTGGGCAACAAATACAGAACTGGTGTTATTGGAAAATCAACAGTAAGGAATGCTACTTCATTCTCATTCAGAATGCAGGCTTCACCTGCAGATCTCAGGGACTGATCAACTAGTTTTTAAACATTATGGTAGGATTACCTCTAAGGCGTGTGTATACATTCTCGTCAGCAAGTTGGCGTTTGGCTTCTTGACGGTAATCGTCATAATTCATAATGACGATTCCGCCGCCTTTATCCGCAGGACGTATGATGATAGTTTGATCATCACTGAGGTCCTTGATAGCCCTGAATTCTTTAGGTTTCAAATTGGGAAAGTGGGGTTTGTCATTATCCTTATCGATATCATGGCAAATCATACGGGTATATCCTTTAATAGATATATTGATGATGTTTTTCTTATCTGGCGGGGCACTGCTGACAGTTTGAGATCTTGAGTTGATGGACTAAATAGCTTGACACTTCCAATCAAATTTAAAATGGAATATGATGTTGATTTGGTCCATTTTTTGGACCTCAACATCTTCAAAGTGATCAGTGAAGGGGTCTGTAGATTTGGTACATCTTTATATACCAAGCCTACGGACAGAAACTCCCTATTGGAAGCTCATAGCTATCACCCAACACATCAAAAAAATGGGATAATCGCCTCTCAGCTCACTCGAGTCCTACGTAACAATACCGAGGCATGTTATAGAGAGACACAATTGGACGAGATGTCAAATAAGCTAATTGCACGTGGATATGATGATGAGCTGGTTAAGGAGATTAAGGAGAAAGTGGTGAAACGCTCAGAGGGTGCAGTAGTCACCATGAAGAACAATACCATACTAGATGAGAGTCTCAATTTTATCACCACTTTTGATCCTATGCACCAAGATGTAAAAAATATGGTTTCCAAACATTGGGACTTGATTAACACCGACAAAACATTACCATTTTTGCATAAACAGCCCCCTAGGGTTGTGTATCGTCGAGCAAAAAATCTGAGAGACCTATTGGTTAAAACTGACCCCATTAGGTGCTATGAAGGGACCACCTGGTTGAAATCAAATAAGAAGAGTTGCTTTAAATGTGGGGACTGTGTGACCTGTGACAGCATGCTGAAAGGAGAAACATTCCAACACCCACACACCAACAAGCGATATAAAATCAACTATAGACTGTCGTGTATGAGCACCTATGTAATTTACATGTTGATTTGCCCATGCTCCCTTGTTTATATAGGCAAAACGGTCACTACTTTTCGGGAACGGATGGCCAATCACCGCTGTGCGATTAGAGATGCCCTCGATAAGGGTAACTCCGATCAGCCAGTAGCGCGCCACTTTGCCCGTTGCAAGCATAGTGTCTCAAGTCTTAGAACTATGCTGATAGACCATGTGCCACCATTGACAAGGGGGGGCAATAGGGGCAATCGACTGCTCAGACTGGAGACCAGGTGGATTTACATGCTGGATACCCTGGCACCGAAGGGGTTGAACACCATGCTGGACTTTTCACCATTTTACATGGAATCTTAAATGTCCCACTAATGTGACTTTGGACTCCTGACAATGACCTGATGCCTATAACCGTGCTTATTGTATGCCTCAAATTGATATGTCTTATTGGTCTCTGATACATGTCCTCTGGTATCAGGGTTTCTGCCATACTCTGGGATACATGATTATAGTGGATGTGTACTAGTGAAGCAGCTATGCATATTTATTGTCTGATAGCAGAATATGTTGTATATGCTATATTAGACATGCTAGCCTTAATTCCAGCTATAATTGTTATTTGATGACAGAGTATACGTCAAACTATTCATATCCTGTTTCTGTCCTCCATTTGTATAGTTGGATCGATGGATCTGTTTTAAATTGTAAATCATATATGTTTTTAATGTTTGTATCCATTATGCGCCACCGGGTATATACAGATTTAATGCGGCACCTAAACTGATTGTTATGTTTTTATTTACTAACAGGTATCTGGGCCATGCTATTGGCCGTTTTCACCGCGTCTGTATATCCCCTAGGCAACCGACGTCTGAGCGTAATTCATGCTGATGACGTCACTTCCGCCTGGCATGGTACACGGGCCGCACTCGTGGCTCGGCGTCTAATGGAACAACACATGTGTATATAAGGTGATGGGATTAATAAGGGGATATACTGCTTTTGTAACACTTTCAAGCTGTATCATACATTTGATAAAGGGGGCGAAATGCTTCCAAAACGTCATGTTTTTTAAATGTAACTGATTAAATGTTATGTTTTACCTAACCAGTGAGTGCCTTTTTTATGCTGGAGATTTTTGATATTTTTTGAAGTGCACCCTGGGAGCTGCTATTATTTATGGAGTGCCTTTTCTTTTGATAAGGTATATATATATATATATAAAGAGACAAAAAAATTAAAAATAATAGCCAGGCACTGATAGCGTCATATATATCACTACCCCATTATATATTTTAGGAAATCAAGCAAACCTTCCCCACTACCCCCCTCCTATTCTCGGGGGGATCAAGCCAAAAATTTCCAAGCATAAGATACCAAGAGGTTGATTGGGTTATTGAAACAAAATACATAGAATTAAGGAATGGATGTAAAATTTGCATTTACGTCTCTATTGGGAGTGACATAATCACTGTATCCCATTTTTGTAGGAAGTCCTTCATTTTGTTATCGGTAAATATCATTGGATCATATTGCTCCAAAAGCATTTGGAGACTCATTCCCTTTATAAAAGCAGGAAAACTCAAGCTGATCTTATCTTTCCAAGATTTAAGAATTCATCTGCCTTGCTAATAGAATCGCTGTATTGATAAAATATCTATTCAAGGGGGTGGATCATAAAAAAAAAAATAATATGTGATATTTATTAAACCAAATTTGAATTGTTAAAAATGTATTCAGCCAAAACATTATTTGGCTCCAAAATTTTTGAAGCTTAGGTCAAAGCCAATACAATGTATTTAATCTGCCTCCCATGCACTGCATCTAGAACAGGGGACATTATCACTAGGGTTACATTTTGACCTCATCACAGGTGTAATATAAGCCATATTCACTATTTTTTATGTAAAATTCTCTCCACGCTATAGAAGGGGTATACTTAGTAATTATAGTGAAGCTATTTTTAAAGTCATAAACTTTAGATTCTCGTAATCTGCTAACCATTTAGAGTATAATTTGATTAAATCAGTTTTGCTGTGATTTGACATAAACACTTTATTTAAATAGGATATTGAATAATGACAAGCTTGGTATAATTTGATCACTGTGACCATAGTCCCCAATGACCAATTATCCTTCTCAAAAAAATTTTTATTTACTAGAAAATGTCTCACCTGTAAATACGCAAAACATTTCTTTGTTACTTAACTCAAATTCTTGAACCAGCTGTTCAAAAAGTACATCCCTGAATTAAACTTATTTTTTAAGCCATTTCCTAAAAATCTTTAAGCTAAATCCAGGTTTGAACTCAGGGTTCCCATGAAAGGGCAGTAGATTAGAAACAGAATTATCAATATGCATCCCTTTAAAAATTTTGTTCAAGGCCTTAACAATATTAAGAATAGTATACTTGGGAATGTTTATTTTTAAATGATCAATTTTGGAGATATGTAGAAAAGCTTTAAGTGAATAGGAAAAGATCGATGTTTCTTCTTCCTGGTAGGAGGAAATATAATTACTTTCTGTTAGCCGATTTTGGGTAGTGTTTGAACTCTGCCCATTTTTGTATCAACCAATTCCTGAACCTAATATTTTGTGAGAGAAATGTAGGGGGAAAAAATTCCAATGTATTTTTCCTGAATAGCTTTGTTTTTAACTGAAATTGTAATAACTGCGTGATCCGAAATCAAGACATCTTTAATATCTATCTTGATTTCAGAGCCCAGCAACAAGTCACCAACCAAAAACATATCAATCCTAGATAGTGTGTTATATGCTTTAGATTCACAAGTAAAAAGTTAAGAATCTAGATTCTGGATTCGCCATATGTCTTAAAGTTTTAAACTTTTGGAAAATTTATGAATACATTTTGCTTCTTTATTATATCTTTTATTTTTCTAGCTGGAACTTATTAGATGCATACATATTACAGAGAACAAAACTAGTTCCTTGAATTAAAACCTCAATTATCAAAAATCTTCCATCCTTTGAATTTTTATTAAAAAGACATGCAACCCTTCTTTTCCTATTGAGCTCAGGAGTAGCAATTACTTCTCCAATCCAGCCAAACTTTAACTTTTCCATTTCCGCAACCTTAAATGGGTCTCCTGAATGAAGGTAATATCTAGGGAATTTATTTTAAAATACTTGACATTTATTTTCCTTTTTATTGAAGTAATGTGAGAAGTAATCCCTCCTACATTCCAGGAGATAAAATTTCAATAAATTCTCTTGTATATTACAAAGAGAGGGGGGAAAAAGGGATCAAAAAACAAAAAAAAACAACCCGGATTATCCATCCTGTCATCAATAGTTAGGCTACAGAGCAACACTTTACCCTACTATGGACCCGCAGGTGTGTTACCTATTTTTATAATTAACTCTTCCTGTATTTTATCAATTATTATCCATTTAGAGGCATACCAACTTTTTAATTTTACTGGATATATCAGCGAAACCCTTGATCCCCATTTTTATGAGTTGGGTGCAGAATGGGGCAATCTTTTTACTCTTATTAAATGTTTTAGCTGAGTAGTCTTGGAATATTTAGATACAATTTTCATTAATTAGTAAAGTATTAAGTTTACGGTAGTTAATGAGGATTTGAATTTTATCCTAAAAGTTCAGATATTTTAGCATTATTCTTTACATAGCCATATCTCCCTGCAGTCTTATAGAACCCATTCTGTAAGCTCTTTCAATTAAAATAGGAGTTTTATCTATAGGAATACCTAGGGCCTGTGGCAGGGTATGTAAAGCAAATTTTATTAGATCATTATATTCAGTTATTTCTGGCAGCCCAATGATTTTAAGATTATTTCTCTGTGATCTATCTTCCAGATCATCTAGGCGTTTTTGAAAGGCCTGAAGTTTTTCCTGCTGCTCCTAATAGTCTCTTGTAGGTTACTACATCCTCAAAATCTGAGACCCTATTCTCCACCTTAAATTCTATTTTAGAATTGTTTTACCTCAGTTGAGAGCATATTTAATTTCAATGCCGTTAAATCGAGGCAAGACAATATCTGAAATTTGTTTCACTATGCTATTTGTATCTATGTGTAGTGAAGAAGAAAGTAGACTTTCATTGGGCCTTCCATGGCTAGGTCTAAGCTATTGCGAGATTTTTTTTTCTTTCTGTTTGGGAGGCATTATAGGTGACTTAAACTTGTTTGGGCTATTATATTTATCCAAGAAAAAAAAAAAAGCAAGAAAGCAGCCAAAACAATGTGAAAAACAAAATGAAGATGAACTTATATATCAGGGCCTCCATTACATATGAAGGGTCACCCGCAAAATCCTCCGCCGCCAGTTTTTTCACGATTTTGGTATTACATAAACAGTGTAGCATACAAGTTACGCGCGTATATTTCACCCTTCAGACGCCTTTTTTTTACCCATAGACTAATATTGAACAGACGGACAATTTGATATCCAATATACAGCGTAAGGACTTACGCGCGCAGAATTCAGAGAATCTACTCCATTCTTATCTCGCCACAATTTGCTGGCGCAGTAACCCTTGCACTGACTAAAAAAGCAATGTAACTCCCTGAAGGCCTAACAAACACATGCGTAATCACATACATATCAGACGCAAATCTTAAAGAGTTAAACCTCTTCTAAGCATTTATTATTTCTGCCCCTGCAAGTGTGTCAAGCCAATCACAAACAGCACAGCCTCTCACCTGCAGCCTTAAAACACCTGGCTATGCACACTCTCATTAGCCACCATGTTTCCCCTGCTGTACCTACAATACGTAGAGAGACAGCATTGTGGGGCACAAGGGGTGCTGGAAGCCCTACAAGCCCCTGTTGGTCAGGATATACCTGCTGGTGCTATAGTTGCTGCTGAGGTCCCTGGTCATGGTGCTGTAGCCATCCCTGCTCCTGCTGTTGCTGTCCCTGCTCCTCCTCCTGCTGTCCCTGTTCCTGGTGCTGCCCCTGCTGCTGTTGTTGCTGCAGCTGGTCATAGGCCAGCAGGGCCTATAAGACGTTGGCATCAGCAGAGGGGAAGAGCAAGGGCACCAAGGATACACAGGGTTAGGGTCACCCTGTTTGGAATGACAGAAGGTGAGGTCAGGGAAAAGTATCGCTTGACTTCTGCAAGCCTCTTTGACCTATATGACGTCTTGAAGGATGATATTGACCCTCAAGCGAATAGGAACCGAGCTCTAACTGGTATGCAGAAGTTGTTGTGTGTTGTACACTTCCTGACATCTGGCTCATTCCAGTCAACAGAGGGCCTTGTGTCTGGCCTAGCGCAGTCCACCTTCTTCAGGCTCCTAGGGGAGGTTTTCACTGCTCTAGATAACCAGACACAGCGATACATTCATTTCCCCCGTACCCCCAGGAATGGAACAGTCTTAAACAAGGCTTCTATCGTCTGGGAGGGTATTCCCAATCAATATCATGGGGGCAATTGATTGCACACATGTGCATAACATAGCCCCACATGAGGAGCCATTCCTCTATATTAACAGGAAAGGGTTTTACTCCTTGAATTGCCAGATGGTCTGTGATACCACTCTGAAATTCACACATGAGTATGCAGGCTTTCCAGGGAGTGCCCATGATTACTACATCCTGCGCCAGACCTCCTTATTCCAGCTTTTTTAATCCGGAACACTCTCGGGAGGTTGGCTGCTTGGTGAGTATGCACTACCATCATTCTTTCTGTATATTTCTACTAAAGGGACACTAAACACAAAATAATTATGTTATGTTTCAGATAGAGAATACAATGTTAAACAACATTACAAATTACTTCTATTATCTCATTTGATTTATTCTTTAGATATCCTTTGTTTAAGAAATAGCAATGCACATAGATGAGCCAATCACATGAGACATCTATGTGCAGCCACCAATCAGCAGCTAATGAGCATATCTAATATGCTTGTCAGCAAATGATATCAATAGAATGGAGCAAATTACATAATAGAAGTAAATTATAAAGTTGAATAAAATTGCAGGTTCTTTTTAACTCATGAAATAAGAAATGTGTGTTTCATGTCCCTTTAAAGGGACAGTATACTATAAATAGTTTGTCACTTAAAAGGACATTTTCTTAAATTGGAATGTTCTATCTGAATCATGAAAATAGAATGTTGTCTAGATTAATCCTGGCATAAAAGTAGATTGCTTACAATGCAACAATTTTTTTTTGTGGAAAATATCTCTTTTAAATTAAATCCATGTTATGTCCCTTTAAGCACATGATGAACCTGTAGTAATCAGAATACATATGTTACATGACAGGTGACACAGGGTACGGCTTCAGACCATGGCTGTTAACCCCCTTACAGAGCCACAACTCAGGTACCAGGAGGCCCACATATGTACCAGAAATTTTATAGAAAGGAGCTTTGGCCTGCTCAAAACCAGATTCAGGTGTCTGGATTTGACAGGTGGAGCTTTACAGTATAACCCCAACAAAGTGTGTTCCATTTTCAATGCATATTGTATTCTACATAACATTGCTGTGGACACACGTATATTGGGGAACATAGAACCAGACCAAGATCAGCAGCTGGTTCCTGTACCTGAGGATGTGGACAGGGGGACACTGAGGGGGAATGAAGTGAGGGACTTTGTCATCCGTGAATACTTCACCTGTAAGTTACTTGTTCATAAGTACAGTAAACCGTAACAATCACATGTATTATGATGTTTGACTGTACCTCACCAACCATTGCATCTGTATATATCATGCCTTGCAGAATTACATACTGCGGATTTCCACTGCATATAAGTGAAACTATTACATCCCACCCCCTTCCCTTAACCACCCTAATTACTGAAAATGTCTCATTTGTTTAATTCATGTTTAGGTCACTATGATGTATTGACTATCATTAAGAAGAATGAAAATGGATGTTTATACCTTATGTTCACACATTCTGTAAATACATTATTATTTATATATACCCATGTGTCAATTTATATTGGATGTGAGAAACCTTGATTTACATCTTATAAGTGAATATTACTATATGTACCCTTCATACACAACTATGTGATGTGGTTTATAGAGCATGAATATGTCATAAACATGATAATATTACCTTTTTTTTGCCATTTCCACACAGGTCTTATTATATGTTTTAACAATATTAGTGTACTAAAACACACCTCACATGGATGTGGATGACAATTATATGTTAAATAACAGAGGACAAGATTTATGGTGAACTATAAGAATATTTATTTCTTTTTTGGCTTCTTGGATGAGGGAGCTGAGGTGACTGTAGTGGATTGCCTTGTTCTCCTGGTTTGAGAGGTTTCTGATGTTTCTGAGGGAAAGAGGTGACATTAAAGGGTTTAGTAAAGCTGAGGCTGTGGGTATTTTACATAAATGAAAAATTCAAGAACAAGGGGTCATGAGCTCAAGCTAAAGGGTAGTAGATTCAGGAGTAATTTGAGGAAGCACTTCTTTACAGAAAGAGTGATTGATTTATGGAATAAACTTCCTCAAGAGGTAGTAGCAACAAACACTGTGGGGAACTTTAAAAATGCATGGGACAAGCATAAGGCTATCCTACGAACTAGATAAGTTTATACTGTTAGGTAAGGTCGGGCAGACTTGCTGGGTCTATGGCTCTTATCTGCCGTCAATATCTATGTTTCTATGTTTCTATGCTGGCCACAGATGATAGGCTGGAGGCAGTGTCCTGCTGATGTGTAAAGTGCTCAACCAACACACCTAAGAGCTGATTTTGTTCTCGCCAACTATTGTCTATCTGCAGGGGAGAATACAATGCATCCACAGGCTCTTGAGCAGCAGGGCTTCTAGGTGCTTGAGGTGCAGGTTCAGCTGCATCTGCTTGTTCTGGTGGGACAGGTTCAGCTGCATCTGCTGGTTCTGTTGGGACAGGTTTAGCTGCATCTGCTGGTTCTGTTGGGACAGGTTCAGCTGCATCTGCTGTTTCTGGTGGGACAGGTTCAGCTGCATCTGCTGGTGCTTGAGTATTTTCAGCTATATTTTCATCTGCAGATGGTGGAGCTCTCCCAAGTGATGAGGATGGTGGAGCTCTCCCAAGTGATGAGGATGCTGGAGCTCTCCCAAGTGATGAGGATGGTGGAGCTCTCCTAAGTGATGAGGATGGTGGAGCTCTCAGGGTGGATTTATAGTCCCACTGATGAGCAGTGTGTGACCACTCAGCCTGTCCAGTTGGCACTTCTTGTGACAAAGTGTGTGGGTAAAAGCCATGACTGCCCTGAGATTGTGTTGGGGGGGTATATACATGCCAAAAGAATAGCCAAAAGAAGAATATTCCTCTTGCCAGGAATCTTGCCAGGGGTCATATAGCAATATTGGTGGCATCACTCCCGGGTCCTCAACTGAAGCCATCCAACCCTGCTCATGCCTGGGAGCATACTGTTCATGTGGGTGACTGGAGACTGGTGGTGGTCGCTGCATGCCTGTGACTGGTGGTGGTGGTGTTGGCTGCATGCCTGTGACTGGTGGTGGTGGCTGCATTCCTGTGACTGGTGGTGGTGGTGGTGGCGGCATGCCTGTTTGTATCCTCGTGACAGGAGGTTCTGTGGAGGAGTGAAATGTTGAGAGGGATTAGTACAGTCATATATATCTCCATGTGGGCATACAATGTACATTGATACATGCTAGGGCCTATACTGATTCTCATGTCAAACTCTATAACATGCATGTGCACATTGTGATTTGTGCTATGAGGGATTTTAATATGCGCAGTATACAGGTATGTGTTTCATACAATAGTTATGTGTACATGTCAATGATGGAAAAAATGTGTTCTTTAAGTAACACTATGGTCACACAATTTACTTTAGCCTGATGTAGGCACAGAACCTGCTTTCTTGAGCTAAAAGTATTGTGATGGCTATAGTGTCCATTTACTGAAAACTCTACATGTGGCTTGTGGCCTGTGTTACTCTGAGACATGTTAGTATTGCACTATTCCACCTCATATCATGAATTGCATTGTGTTAAGTAGCATTAATGTCAAATATAATTGTAGATGTTTTTTTAGTAGGCCAAATACCATGCTCCTCATTGTGTACATGAATGTGTGATATTAAAGGATGTTATATCTCAAATACATATAATACTGGTGTGTGGAATGTTACTCACCAGCATGATGTGCTGTGGTTGCAGCCCCTGAGTCACGAGCCCCTGGAAGTCCATGGACTGCTGTGATACACGGACCTGCGTATCATCTCCTGCCAGGTGTTATATTCTATGTCCAGGGATGGACCACCGCCTGTTCCCCTCTGGTGCATAGCTTCCTGCCCCATCTTTTCTTTCACCCGCCTCTTGCAGTCATTCCACCGCTTTTTAAGGCCCTCAACAGTCCTCCTCTGCGGGGCCACACTGTTGACAGCATCCTCTACCGCCAACCATGCTGTTTTTCGCCTTTTGGCACTGCTTTTGCCCTTCTCCTGCCCAAAGAGGGCACTGTAATTGTCCATGATGGCCTGGACTAGGGCAATATTTTCATCAAAGGAGAAGTTGGGACATCTCATCCTCTCATCCTCCATGGACACCTGGCTTGCTGCCTGTGATGTCCCTGGTGTGGGTTCCTCCCTATCCTCTCCCTCCTCCCCCCTTCTGTCCCCATGTGCACCTTCTGTCCCTCTCCTAGATGTGCCTGGTCTCTGGGGCTCTCGGGCATCTCCCCTCCCATCATCTCTTCTAGCTCTCCCTCTCCCCACTCCACTTACTCCCTGACGGGGACCCCACTGCTCCTCCTGTCCTCTACAATACTCCTCTCCCTGCCACTCCTCTCTCCTCCTCCCCTCCGCCCTACCTCTCCCTGCCATCCTCACTCTACACACACTCACACACTCACACTCACTCCCAGTTCACTCACACACAATCACAACCAAACACTCAGCCTATCACACTGTAAAATTTAAATAAAATGTGTGAGGTGTTATAAAAAAAAGTGTGGTGTATTTGTATATGTATGCAAAATGTGTGCAATATGTAAAAATATGTGTAAGTGTACAAGTTTAATCAAACAACAATGTGACCTAACTAACTCCTCTGTTTGCGCCTCTCTCTCTACTCTCACTAATCCTCCACTCCACTGTAGTGTGCTGTAGCTCAACGAACCATCCAAACACACTGAAGAAAATGGCGGCTGCGCATGGGTTTATATATGAATTTTGAATAGCGTAATTACGTGTAGCATTTTTATATGAAGTCGCAGTTCATTTTTATGAGTGTTAGCCTAATTTGCATAAAACTACTCTTTATTGAGACTTAAAATACTGGCGTAAGTTACTTGCGACTACTAAAATGTGGATTTGTGAACATTTCGGAAGATCGCCAGTTTGTCCTACTTACGCCAGTTTAGCATCTAACGGCGCAGTATATGTAATACCCCGATGTGCGAGGTAAAATTACGGGCTGCAAGGGTTCCCACGCTTGCGCCGAAACCTGCGTCGTATATTTGATCGCGCCCCATGTATTTAAAAAACACAGTGAAATCCACCCACAGTAAATCTTATTCCTATGAGAAACATAATGAGAAAAATATTTTCCCTGAATAATAGCTCTCAAACACAGGCCTAGATTTGGAGTTCGGCGGTAGCCGTCAAAACCAGCGTTAGAGGCTCCTAACGCTGGTTTTAGGCTACCGCCGGTATTTGGAGTCAGTGATTAAAGGGTCTAACGCTCACTTTTCAGCCGCGACTTTTCCATACCGCAGATCCCCCTACGCCATTTGCGTATCCTATCTTTTCAATGGGATCTTTCTAACGCTGGTATTTAGAGTCGTTTCTGAAGTGAGCGTTAGAGCTCTAACGACAAAATTCCAGCCGCCTGAAAATAGCAGGAGTTAAGAGCTTTCTGGGCTAACGCCGGTTCATAAAGCTCTTAACTACTGTACCCTAAAGTACACTAACACCCATAAACTACCTATGTACCCCTAAACCGAGCTCCCCCCACATCGCCGCCACTCGATTAAAATTTTTAACCCCTAATCTGCCGACCGCCACCTACGTTATACTTATGTACCCCTAATCTGCTGCCCCTAACCCCGCCGACCCCTATATTATATTTATTAACCCCTAACTTGCCCCCCACAACGTCGCCGCCAGCTACTTAAAATAATTAACCCCTAATCTTCCGACCGCAAATCGCCGCCACCTACGTTATCCCTATGTACCCCTAATCTGCTGCCCCTAACATCGCCGACCCCTATATTATATTTATTAACCCCTAATCTGCCCCCCTCAATGTCGCCGACACCTGCCTACACTTATTAACCCCTAATCTGCCGAGCGGACCTGAGCGCTACTATAATAAAGTTATGAACCCCTAACCCGCCTCACTAACCCTATCATAAATAGTATTAACCCCTAATCTGCCCTCCCTAACATCGCCGACACCTAACTTCAATTATTAACCCCTAATCTGACGACCGGAGCTCACCGCTATTCTAATAAATTGATTAACCCCTAAAGCTAAGTCTAACCCTAACACTAACACCCCCCTAAGTTAAATATAATTTTTATCTAACAAAATAAATTAACTCTTATTAAATAAATGATTCCTATTTAAAGCTAAATACTTACCTGTAAAATAAATCCTAATATAGCTACAATATAAATTATAATTATATTATAGCTATTTTAGGATTAATATTTATTTTACAGGCAACTTTGTAATTATTTTAACCAGGTACAATAGCTATTAAATAGTTAAGAACTATTTAATAGTTACCTAGTTAAAATAATAACAAATTTACCTGTAAAATAAATCCTAACCTAAGATATAATTAAACCTAACACTACCCTATCAATAAAATAATTAAATAAACTACCTACAATTACCTACAATTAACCTAACACTACACTATCAATAAATTAATTAAACACAATTCCTACAAATAAATACAATTAAATAAACTAGCTAAAGTACAAAAAATAAAAAAGAACTAAGTTACAGAAAATAAAAAAATATTTACAAACATAATAAAAATATTACAACAATTTTAAACTAATTACACCTACTCTAAGCCCCCTAATAAAATAACAAAGCCCCCTAAAATAAAAAATTCCCTACCCTATTCTAAATTAAAAAAGTTACAAGCTCTTTTACCTTACCAGCGGGGCATGCCCCAAGAATTTCAGCTCTTTTGCCTGTAAAAGAATAAATACAATACCCCCCCCAACATTACAACCCACCACCCACATACCCCTAATCTAACCCAAACCCCCCTTAAATAAACCTAACACTAAGCCCCTGAAGATCTTTCTACCTTGTCTTCACCATACCAGGTTCACCGATCCGTCCTGAAGAGCTCCTCCGATGTCCTGATCCAAGCCCAAGCGGGGGCTGAAGAGGTCCATGATCCGGTCAAAGTCTTCATCCAAGCGGGGCAGAAGAGGATCTTCCATCCGATTGAAGTCATCATCCAGGCGGCATCTTCTATGGTCTTCCATCCGGAGCGAAGCGGCAGGATCCTGAAGACCTCCAGCGCGGAACATCCATCCGGACCGACGACTGAACGACGAATGACTGTTCCTTTAAGGGACGTCATCCAAGATGGCGTCCCTCGAATTCCGATTGGCTGATAGGATTCTATCAGCCAATCGGAATTAAGGTAGGAATTTTCTGATTGGCTGATGGAATCAGCCAATCAGAATCAAGTTCAATCCGATTGGCTGATCCAATCAGCCAATCAGATTGAGCTCGCATTCTATTGGCTGTTCCGATCAGCCAATAGAATGCGAGCTCAATCTGATTGGCTGATTGGATCGGCCAATCGGATTGAACTAGATTCTGATTGGCTGATTCCATCAGCCAATCAGAAAATTCCTACCTTAATTCCGATTGGCTGATAGAATCCTATCAGCCAATCGGAATTCGAGGGACGCCATCTTGGATGACGTCCCTTAAAGGAACAGTCATTCGTCGTTCAGTCGTCGGTCCGGATGGATGTTCCGCGCTGGAGGTCTTCAGGATCCTGCCGCTTCGCTCCGGATGGAAGACCATAGAAGATGCCGCCTGGATGATGACTTCAATCGGATGGAAGATCCTCTTCTGCCCCGCTTGGATGAAGACTTTGACCGGATCATGGACCTCTTCAGCCCCCGCTTGGGCTTGGATCAGGACATCGGAGGAGCTCTTCAGGACGGATCGGTGAACCTGGTATGGTGAAGACAAGGTAGGAAGATCTTCAGGGGCTTAGTGTTAGGTTTATTTAAGGGGGGTTTGGGTTAGATTAGGGGTATGTGGGTGGTGGGTTGTAATGTTGGGGGGGGGGTATTGTATTTATTCTTTTACAGGCAAAAGAGCTGAAATTCTTGGGGCATGCCCCGCAAAGGGCCCTGTTCAGGGCTGGTAAGGTAAAAGAGCTTGTAACTTTTTTAATTTAGAATAGGGTAGGGAATTTTTTATTTTGGGGGGCTTTGTTATTTTATTAGGGGGCTTAGAGTAGGTGTAATTAGTTTAAAATTGTTGTAATATTTTTATTATGTTTGTAAATATTTTTTTATTTTCTGTAACTTAGTTCTTTTTTATTTTTTGTACTTTAGCTAGTTTATTTAATTGTATTTATTTGTAGGAATTGTGTTTAATTAATTTATTGATAGTGTAGTGTTAGGTTAATTGTAGGTAATTGTAGGTAGTTTATTTAATTATTTTATTGATAGGGTAGTGTTAGGTTTAATTATATCTTAGGTTAGGATTTATTTTACAGGTAAATTTGTTATTATTTTAACTAGGTAACTATTAAATAGTTCTTAACTATTTAATAGCTATTGTACCTGGTTAAAATAATTACAAAGTTGCCTGTAAAATAAATATTAATCCTAAAATAGCTATAATATAATTATCATTTATATTGTAGCTATATTAGGATTTATTTTACAGGTAAGTATTTAGCTTTAAATAGGAATAATTTATTTAATAAGAGTTAATTAATTTCGTTAGATTAAAATTATATTTAATTTAGGGGGGTGTTAGTGTTAGGGTTAGACTTAGCTTTAGGGGTTAATACATTTATTAGAATAGCGGTGAGCTCCGGTCGTCAGATTAGGGGTTAATAATTGAAGTTAGGTGTCGGCGATGTTAGGGAGGGCAGATTAGGGGTTAATACTATTTATGATAGGGTTAGTGAGGCGGGTTAGGGGTTCATAACTTTATTATAGTAGCGCTCAGGTCCGCTCGGCAGATTAGGGGTTAATAAGTGTAGGCAGGTGTCGGCGACGTTGAGGGGGGCAGATTAGGGGTTAATAAATATAATATAGGGGTCGGCGATGTTAGGGCAGCAGATTAGGGGTACATAGGGATAACGTAGGTTGCGGCGATTTACGGAGCGGCAGATTAGGGGTTAAAAAAAATATGCAGGGGTCAGCGATAGCGAGGGCGGCAGAATAGGGGTTAATAAGTGTAAGGGTAGGGGTGTTTAGACTCGGGGTACATGTTAGAGTGTTAGGTGCAGACGTAGGAAGTGTTTCCCCATAGGAAACAATGGGGCTGCGTTAGGAGCTGAACGCTGCTTTTTTGAAGGTGTTAGGTTTTTTTTCAGCTCAAACAGCCCCATTGTTTCCTATGGGGATATCGTGCACGAGCACGTTTTTGAGGCCGGCCGCGTCCGTAAGCAACTCTGGTATCGAGAGTTGCATTTGCGGTAAAAATGCTCTACGCTCCTTTTTTGGAGCCTAACGCAGCCTTTGTTTGAACTCTCGATACCAGAGTTAATTTTATGGTGCGGCCAGAAAAAAGCCCGCGGAGCGTTAACAGCCCTTTTACCGCCAAACTCCAAATCTAGGCCTAAGAAAGCCAAAGTTAAATTTGTGAAATTATATTATTATTATTATTTTTTTTTTTTTTGTTTATTTTTTTTTGGTGTATAAATGTGAATGCGAGTATAGACCTCCTAAACTTCGTCAAGACCTTCAGAAAGGCCTTATATACAAAGATATATATGAAAAAACTAAATATAACAATTTTTGGGTTTAGTATCCCTTTAACAGAGGTGTAGTAGGTAGATTAAACTGAGGGGAGACAGACATTTTGCATTGACTGCTGGAAGAATTATTTATTGTTCACATGACTTTTTCCTTAATTTTTTTAGCTGAGTAGTCTTGGAATATTTAGATACAATTTTCATTAATTACTAAAGGATTAAGTTTACGGTAGTTAATGAGGATTTGAATTTTATCCTAAAATTTCAGAACCAAAAATTTTCATTCATGATTCAGATAGAGCATGCAATTTTAAGCAACTTTCTAATTTACTCCTATTATCATTTTTTCTTAATTCTCTTGCTATTTTTATATGAAAAAGCAGGAATCTAATCTAAGGAGCCGGCCCAGTTTTGGTTCAGCACTGTGGATAGCGCTTTCTGATTGGTGGGTACATTTAGCCACCAATCAGCAAGCGCAAGGTAATCCAAAGGTGCTAAACCAAAAATAAGCCGGCTCAGCTTAGATTCCTGCTTTTTTAAAATAATGATAGCAAGAGAAGCCCCACTGGCTAGGGTCACAACCCAGTTGCTACCTGCTTTCCTGGTATGGAAATGGAGTGATTACAAGGCAAAGCCACCACTTTGGAGGATCCACCAATCAGCAAGTGCTATCTAGGGCACTGAACCAAAAAAGGGCCGGCTTCTTAGATTTGATTCCTAATTTTTTAAATAATGATAACAAGAGAACAAAGAAAAAATGATAATAAGAGTAAATTAGAAAGCTGTTCAAAATTGCAACCTTTATCTGAATCATGAAAGAAAAGAAAAAAAAAATTGGTTTTAGTATCCCTCCCTAAAACATAGATATAGTAGGTAGCTTAGAGTGCAGACCAACTAGGTCTCAGTGCCAATAAACAAGGTAAATTCCAACCAATAGTAGGCTATATTAGTACAGCATAACTGCATAAGGGAGTTAGACATTCATTTTCTTTCCTTCTTAATTTCTAAATGCTCTGTAATCCCAGCAGTTTTAAAATGTAACTTCTAAGGGGAAAAACAGAACCTTTTAAAATGATACTTAAATTTTGTATAGCAAATATATTTCAGCAGAGCCAGAAACAGTTTATCTTGGCAAAAAGATCTGTATAGAGTCCCAATATATTAAAGCATTAAACCAGGGGGTTTACCAACAACTGTGTTTAGAAGGTGTAACACAAACAGCCTTAACTAATAATAAAGAATTATAGTTTGGAAAACTTATCTGTAGGGTACAGCTCGTGGTTGACAGCAACCAAATTGATTAAATCAATTAGGGGAATGATAGATAATCAAGTTCTTAACACCTTGTTTTTTTTTTTATTAAATCTGGTTAATTTTTATGCTAAAAATCTTGCATAATCAATTAAGAAAAATCTAAAAAAGAGACAGTTGCCGACTGCATGTTAGGTTAAAATGCCAACTTTATTGCAAAATTGTGCAATGTAAAATGCCGACAGCATATCATGTCGGACAGACATTGATAATTCGGCCCCAATGTATCCATCTATTATGCTTATTACTTATAATTGATATCTATCCATTGCAGCATTTGATCTTCAGCTACAAAGCACTACAAACAACTCTAGAAAATATATGTACAGAATCCATATAAATGTATACAACAATAGAATCTAATACCAATCGAAATAAAAAAGATATTCAAAAATATACATATTGATATCAAAACATCTATTTTTAAAAATAGTATATTTTAAAAATATGTGTTTATAAATATAAATATTTTAGCTTATTATATGCGCCATTATATGCGCTGTGCACTACTAAAGTTGGATTAATAGTTCAGAGGAAAATCCAGACCTCTCCTGTTATATCGGTCCGGTATGCATGTATATATATAATTATCACTGCAATCCTCAGATAATTAACTTCTTACCCCACAGCAGCCTACTTCCAAAAACAAATAGGTGTCACTTACTATGGGTGAAAGTTAATCCACTCTGATTCTTCTCCGTGCAGGCATACAAATCCACCGTCTTATTATTGGACCCAGCTCTCCCAGTGTAATGCAGGAGTAAAATATATAGGGAATTAGTTTCTAGTTCCACTCAGTCACACAAATATCGGGGTTAGAAATAAAATAACCCCTATTCAGTTCATAGACTGAGGGCCCAAAAGGGAAAAAGCAGATTGGTAGTGAAGTAATATTCACTGTATTAGAATAGTTAAGAGTCCAAAATTAGTCACCTTCTTAGAATAATTAGTTCATTCACAAAGGATAATATGCAAAGAAGATAAAGTTGGTAAAATCTGTGCAAGTATTGAGTTGAGATACAGCAGGTATAATGCAGGCTGTTTTCAGGCAAATATTATGTAACTAGAGGATTACGGTAAAACACAGGTAAGTAGCTTGAATACCCCTACAATAGTTATGAAAGGAGATATAACAAGTTTACCTTGGTCTTTATGCTGGGTACCTGCTGATATGTAGTGCAGTCTGATTTTCCTAATCACCGCTGAGAAGGGGGAGAGAGGTACCTCTGCAGGGAAGCGTGTGAGAACCGGAGCTGACAAGCTGCAGCGCAGGAGGCGCGAAGGATCCCAGTGAGATGGTGTCTCAGCAGGAGACTGTTTGCTTCAGTGGAGGCCGCTGAATGGTTGCACCGGAAGTGGATGCGGAGCTAGAGGTGAGCTTAGACGGCTCTAGTAGTTCAAAGGGAAAAACTGTAGTTCGTATGAGAGAAGGCAAGAAGTTAATAAGCAGTAGATATAAGTAAAATTGCAAAACAGCAGGTTAGTAACGATGTAGCAATAAGGGTGACAAAGTTGCAAAAAGTATCTTCCTCAATACTTATTGTAATCCAGGCTTAAGTGGTGTGTAGAGGAGAATCCAGAAATCCTACCTACAAACAATCCTAAGCAAAGTATGGTAGGAGGAGGAGCCTTAGCATGCAAGGGGAAAAACACACCAGCGCCAAAAATAGGCTGTTATACCCAAGAACCACAGAGTCAGTATAAGGATAAAGTAAAGTATTTATTACTAAATTAATATAGGACAAGGAATACAATTATAAAAATCCTCACTTAATCTAAACTAAAATAGGTGCAGGTTGGCCAACCTAGGAAACTAATATTTAAATAGATAGAAATGTCTATAAGTGTAGAACATATGTTAAAATTGTATCTAAAAATATATGAAACATATGTGAGAGTTTAATATAAAATGAGCACATATGTGAGAATAAAAAATGAACACTTTAGAAATGAATAGTGTTATGCAACACACAGCGATATACCGTATATAACATATGGCAAATAAAAACTTGCTGAATAAAAACTTGCTGATAAATCAATTCTGAGCACAAAACATTAACAGACCTATTAGGAGTACTGATAGTAACAACCACTTCTGATCGTGGGTTAGTGACCGATGAGAGTCTATAAGTCTGTAAGACTGTATTGTCAATAATTCAAGTAGTAGGATACTTTAGTCAATAAAGAACGGATTAAACCTGTATGGTTTTTATTAGTCTGTATAAAGAGCAGCTGAATGGTACCTTTTATGTTGTCTATCCAGTTATGGCATCCAAATGTGTCTTCTCATGAATGCTGTGTCAGGATAATGATTCCAATAACTCCAAAAATAGCCGATCGTGGAGCCGGTTAGTTCCTCTTGGCGTTCTCCCGCTGTGCACCTACAGAGTGCGCGCCTTATCCTGAAGGGGCTCTGATAGGTCCTGGCTGTTTGTGGGGGAGTAACCGCTCTCGATCAGGTTTGGACACCTGCTCTACGGCTATAGTAGTGTGTGATGTTTAGGACTTCCAATGCGTCCAAAGCAGTCTCCTTGGTTAGGAAAAGATAGCAGCAACGTGTTTCAACTGAGAGGACTCAGTCTTTGTCAAGCTGCTTTTCCTTAGCTGTGTGAGGCTTAAGTAGCCTCTAACAATTAACTATTAGGCGGAACTTAATCATTCAATTAGCAGTGGGGATACCATTTGACTTATTAAAAGGCATGTTAATAAAATAAACAAATAATAAATGAATGCTTATTATAGTGGAATAGTCTGATATAACATAACATATAGTACCCTTTAGTTAGAATGGTAGTAACTTTTTGCTAGAATGAGGATTTTCTTATATAGAGATATAGATCTCACTAATGCTTATTCTCTATAGCTAAAGAATAACAGACTAATACTAGCATAGAGGAAAATAAGACAAGCATAGGGGAAATTAAGGCAGATGTGGCTTTTGCTGAAATACAGGTATTCCTATGTAAATAAACATACTCACTATAGCTGAAATGGATTAGAATATCATAATAATAGTTTTTGGGAGGTTACAGAGTGAACTATACCCAGTAGTGAGCGTATCAATTTCTCAATTCTATTATAAAGAACCAAGAGATAGTTAGTATAGACTTAATGGGAATGTAAATAAAGCTCCTTTAAAAATGGGGTAATTATTTGAATGAATATGGAGAAAATTATTATGGAGTAAAATCATTAACTATAAGTATATTTGATGGGAATTGTTGCTCAGGAGTTTAAAAAGCAATTCAGATTAAAATCTAAATTTAACCCTTCTGGTTTTAAAGTGCGGAGTTCGAATATCCATTTGGCCTCATTCTGTAATAATAAGTGAGACAAATTACCTCCTCTTTTCTTTTCATTTATTTTGGCTATTGCTGTAAAATTAAAGAATTTTAAGTTATTATTACAGCAAGTTTTAAAGTGTTTTGCCACTGGGAGATCCTTATTTCTATCTTTTTCTGAATTTTCAATGGAGTTTATGTGTTCCCTAATTCTCTCTCTTATTGTTCTCTCCGTCTCACCTATATACTGTTTCCCGCATTTTTTACAAGTTATCAAATAGATTGTATTGATATCGATGCATCGTATAGTCTCTTTTATTGTGTAGTTTTTCATTGTATTTGTTGATGTAAAATTTTTTGTTTTTTTGGCATATTTGCATACCTTACATGTTAGGCATGGATAGAAGCCTTGTAATTTTTCCCCAAGTAAATCTCTAGTAGATTTACAAGCATTTTGTTTGTATGTTGAGGCTAATTTACTTTTTAAGTTTTTAGTTTTTTTGTATACAAATTTGGGATTATTTGGTAATACAGTTCCTAAGTGAGGGTCAGACTTCAGGATTTTCCAATGTGTTTTAATGATTTTTTCTAATTTATGTCTATCTTCACTGAACTCAGTGATAAAAGGTAGAAAAATTTTTGTTGTTTTAGTGGCATCTGGAATATTCTCTTTTATTTTATATTGTAGGATGTCTTTTTCTTTCTATTTCTTTAATCTTAATTCTTTCTGTTTCTATTCTATCTTCAGAATATCCTCTTTCGATAAATTTATTCTTTAGTGTTATGGACTGACTTTCAAAGTCACTATCTTCTTTACAATTTCTTTTCAATCTCAAGAACTGTCCTTTTGGGATATTATTTTTCCATTTCTGGAGATGGCAACTTGTATCGTGGATAAAATTGTTAGCATCCACTTCCTTGAAGTAGGTTTTAGTTGTTACAGTATTATCTTTTATGCTAATTTCCACATCAAGATAATGGACTTTTTCTTTGCTAATGTCTGCTGTGAATTTTAGATTTAGATTATTGTCGTTTATACTATTTAAGCACTCTAGTAAAAGATCATTACTACCTCTCCAGATGATAAATAGATCATCTATATACCTTTTGTAGACGATAATGTTATTTTTGAAGGGGCTATGATTAAGAAATTGAGTCTCCCAATCTCCCATGAACAGATTTGCGTAGCTAGGGGCGAATTTAGTGCCCATAGCTGTGCCGCAAATCTGTTCATAGAAAGTGTCATTATAAAGGAAAAAGTTATGTGTAAGTATAAATTTAATACTATCTAGAAGAAACTCTCTTTGTTCTTTTTTGAAAAGCGGGTCATTTTTAAGAAAAAAATCAATTGCTTTAATGCCATCTTCATGTTTTATAGAGGCATATAATGATTGCACATCACATGTTACTAAAATATATTCATTAGACCATAAAAAGTTTTCCAAAATTAATAATAAACTAGTAGAGTCTCTTAGGTATGAATCTAGTTGTATAACATATTTTTGTAGAAACTTATCAATATAGGCCGACAAATTAGCAGTTAGAGAGTTAATCCCAGCAATAATTGGTCTGCCCGGTGGTTTAGTGACCGATTTATGGATTTTTGGTAGTGCATACATTGCTGGTATTATCGGGTATTTTGGAAGTAGAAAATCAAATTCCTTATCGTTCAGGATACCTAAGTCTAGTGCTTTTTTCAAATGGTGTTTTAGAAATAGTTTATAAATCCCAGTAGGGTTGACTTTTAGTTTTTTGTAGGTGTTTGTATCTTCAATTAATTCTTCTACCATTTTATTGTATGTTTCTTTGTCTATTATAACAATCCCCCCACCCTTGTCCGCTGGCTTTATTATGACTTCTTTATTATTTTCTAATTCTTTAATTAATGTTTTTTGCTTCAGTGTTATATTATGTTTCAATTTATTATTTTGGTTTATGTTTCTAATATCTTCTAGTATCATTTTTTCAAAGGTTTCAATGAATAATCCTTTGTCTTGCTTAGGGTAAAAGTTTGATTTATTTTTCAAATTTGAATGTATGTATTCATTATTTTTAGAAGTACTTGGTTCATTTGTTGTGGAGGCTAGGTTTAGAGTTCTTTCATATGGTGTTTTTATAAAATATTTTTTCAGAGTCAGGTTTCGTATGAATTTGGGTGAAAGTTAATCCACGCTGATTCTTCTCCGTACAGGCATACAAATCCACCGTCTTATTATTGGACCCAGCTCTCCCAGTGTAATGCAGGAGTAAAATATATAGGGAATTAGTTTCTAGTTCCACTCAGTCACACAAATATCGGGGTTAGAAATAAAATAACCCCTATTCAGTTCATAGACTGAGGGCCCAAAAGGGAAAAAGCAGATTGGTAGTGAAGTAATATTCACTGTATTAGAGTAGTTAAGAGTCCAAAATTAGTCACCTTCTTAGAATAATTAGTTCATTCACAAAGGATAATATGCAAAGAAGATAAAGTTGGTAAAATCTGTGCAAGTATTGAGTTGAGATACAGCAGGTATAATGCAGGCTGTTTTCAGGCAAATATTATGTAACTAGAGGATTACGGTAAAACACAGGTAAGTAGCTTGAATACCCCTACAATAGTTATGAAAGGAGATATAACAAGTTTACCTTGGTCTTTATGCTGGATACCTGCTGATATGTAGCGCAGTCTGATTTTCCTAATCACCGCTGAGAAGGGGGAGAGAGGTACCTCTGCAGGGAAGCGTGTGAGAACCGGAGCTGACAAGCTGCAGTGCAGGAGGCGCGAAGGATCCCAGTGAGATGGTGTCTCAGCAGGAGACTGTTTGCTTCAGTGGAGGCCGCTGAATGGTTGCACCAGAAGTGGATGTGGAGCTAGAGGTGAGCTTAGACGGCTCTAGTAGTTCAGAGGGAAAAACTGTAGTTCGTATGAGAGAAGGCAAGAAGTTAATAAGCAGTAGATATAAGTAAAATTGCAAAACAGCAGGTTAGTAACGATGTAGCAATAAGGGTGACAAAGTTGCAAAAAGTATCTTCCTCAAAACTTATTGTAATCCAGGCTTAAGTGGTGTGTAGAGGAGAATCCAGAAATCCTACCTACAAACAATCCTAAGCAAAGTATGGTAGGAGGAGGAACCTTATATAGGCAGGTAACTTAAAGTTACAGGCCATAACCATGACACCCAGCTCTACATAGAGTACACCCGGTCCTCCGGTAATGAAATTAGTACTCAATGCTCGAATCCCCAATACATTGTAAATACTCCTACGAAGGTGCCCTGTGGGTGTCCTTAATGTGTACGACTCTTCCAAACTCCAAAAATACCCATAAATACCGGTCTGCTGGTCTGGGTATTTTTGGAGATTGGAATATTAAAATTATGTAATATCATAAAAAATAAAAAAACGCATATATACTATTTTTTCCAACATATACATGCACAAAAAATCCATAGCAACAATTTCATTTTGAAAAACATACAATGTTAACATACTAATGCGTTTACATATGTGTGCATACATTGTAAGCTGAAATGTGTATGTACCTTTAATATGCTCTCAAATATTATAGTACATTATTAAAAAGGATTAATAAAAATATTTAATGCATAATCATAGACAGGTGGAATTTAGGTGATCTAAACTATACTGTAATTAGTCTCCTATAAGGAAGGCTGCCAGATCTATTTCCCTGTTCATACCTGTGGGTTCTAAGGTCCCCAGAGTTCTGATCCAGTACGTTTCCATGCGTCAGAGGGCTATAAGACTGTTGCCCCCTCTAATATCCAATTTGACTCTTTCTATAGCTTTCACTTTGAGGCTAATAGGGTCTTTGTTATTTGCTTCTGAAAATTGGGCGGAAACCCCATGTGTGAGAAACCCCTTCTGTATGTTAACTATATGCTCTCTAAAGCGGGTCTTGAGACTTCGCTTAGTTCTTCCAATATATATTTTCCCATATGAACATGAGAGATTATAAACCACACGAGTACTCTTACAATTGATGGACTCTTTAATATTATATAGTTTCTTATCTCTTAGAGAAGCAAAGTTAGAGTTTTCTCGGTCTATATGTGAGCAGCTCAGACACCCTTTTCTTCCACACTTAAAGAAACCTGTTGACTTTCTTTGTAGACAATTTCCCTGTTGTACATTTCCTCTCAATTTGCTAGGAGCTAAAATATTCTTCAGATTCTGATTTTTTCTGAAGACTACCTGTGGTCTCTCAGACAATACATTTTTAAAATTGGATCCTGTAATAAAATTGACTAATGTTTTTTGAAAATCCTCTCTATCTGGCGGGAAGCTCTATTGAATTTAGTAATAAATTGAGATTGATCTCTTGACATTTTTTATATCAATGTTTTTATATCAATATGTATATTTTTTAATATCTTTTTTATTTCGATTGGTATTAGATTCTATTGTTGTATGCATTTATATGGATTCTGTACATACTGTATATTCTCTAATCAGAGTTGTTTGTAGTGCTTTGTAGCTGAAGATCAAATGCTACAATGGATAGATATCAATTATAAGTAATGAGCATAATAGATGGATACATTGTGTGTGTGTATATAAGATAAGTATCCAACTTTCCCATGACAAGTATATGCATTGTCTTTTTGGTATAATCACATATATACTTATTGGTAACGTGCAATATAAAATATTAGCCATCTGATATTAAATCTAACCTTATCTGATGAGATTATTCCTTTAACATACTAGTCAGATATTATGGAAGTCCTATGGTTTATAGGAGCAGAACCACCACGTGGGATGCTCTCCCAACCTTCTTATAGACGGTATGTGTATCAAGTGGGCAGCCTCTGACGAAGTGATGCTCACAATCACCAGTATGTGTACACACAGACACACACATGTTCACATGCACCAACATGTGCACACACAGACTCACACATGCTCACAATCACCAACATGTGTACACACATATACACACATGCTCACAATCAACAACATGTGTAGACATAGACACACACATGCTCACATGCACCAACATGTGCACACACAGACACACACATGCTCACAATCACCAACATGTGCACACACAGACACACACATGCTTACAATCACCAACATGTGCCACATAAACACGCACATGCTCACAATCACTAACATGCACACAGACACACACATGCTCACAATCACCAACATGTGTACACACAGACACAGACATGCTCACAATCACCAATATGTGTACACACAGACACACACATGCTCACAATCACCAATATGTGTACACACAGACACACACATGCACCATGTGCACAGACAGACAAACACATGCTCACAATCACAAACATGTGCACACACAGACACACACATGCTCACAATCAAAACATGTGTACACACAGACACACACATGCTCACAATCACAAACGTGCACACACAGACACACATATGCTCACAATCAAAACATGTGTACACACAGACACACACATGTTCACAATCACCAACATGTGCACACACAGACACACACATGCTTACAATCACCAACATGTACACAAATAAACACACACATGCTCACAATCAGTCATATGGTTTATAGGAGCAGAACCACCACGTGGGATGCTCTCCCAACCTCCGTAACCTTCTTATAGAAGGTATGTGTATCAAGTGGGCAGCCTCTGATGAAGTAGGGAGTTCCCCTACGAAATGCACAGACACACACATGCTCACATACACCAACATGTGCACACATAAGCACACACATGCTCACATACACCAACATGTGCACACATAAACACACACATGCTCACATACACCAACATGTGCACACATAAACACACACATGCTCACATTCACCAATATGTGCACACATAAGCACACACATGCTCACATACACCAACATGTGCACACACAGACACACACATGCTCACATACACCAACATATGCACACATAAACACACACATGCTAACATACACCAACATGTGCACACACTGATGCACACATGCTCGCATGCACCAACATGTGCACACACAGACACACACACATGCTCACATACACCAACATATGCACACACAGGCACACACATGCTTACATACACCAACATGTGCACACACGGACACACACATGCACAGAATCACCAGTATGTGTACACACAGACAGACACATGTTCACATGCACCAACATGTGCACACACAGACTCACACATGCTCACAATCACCAACATGTGCACACACATATACACACATGCTCACAATCAACAACATGTGTACACATAGACACACACATGCTCACATGCACCAACATGTGCACACACAGACACACACATGCTCACAATCACCAACATGTGCACACACAGACACACACATGCTTACAATCACCAACATGTGCCACATAAACACACACATGCTCACAATCACTAACATGCACACAGACACACACATGCTCACAATCACCAACATGTGTACACACAGACATGCTCACAATCACCAACATGTGCACACACAGACACACACATGCTCACAATCACCAATATGTGCACACACAGACACACACATGCTCACAATCAAAACATGTGTACACACAGACACACACATGCTCACAATCACAAATATGTGCACACACAGACACACACATGCTCACAATCAAAACATGTGTACACACAGACACACACATGCTCACAATCACAAACATGTGCACACACAGACACACACATGCTCACAATCAATACATGTGTACACACAGACACACACATGCTCACAATCACCAACATGTGCACACACAGACACACACATGCTTACAATCACCAACATGTACACAAATAAACACACACATGCTCACAATCACTAGCATGCACACAAGACACCCACATGCTCACAATCACCAACATATGTACACACAGACACAGACATGCTCACAATCACCAACATGTGCACACACAGACACACACGTTCTCACATGCACCAACATGTGCACACACAGACACACACATGCTCACAATCACCAACATGTGCACACACAGATACACACATGCTCACCATTACTAATGTGCACACAGACAAACACATGCTCACAATCACCAACATGTGCACACACAGACACACGCATTCTCACATGCACCAACATGTGCACACACACAGACACACACAGGCTCACAATCACCAATATGTGCACACATAGACACACACATGCTCACAATTACTAATGTGCACACAGACAAACACATGCTCACAATCACCAACATGTGCACACACAGACACACACATGCTCACAATCACCATGTGCACACACAGACACACACACATGCTCACAATCACCAACATGTACACACACAGAAACACAAGCTCACAATCACTAATGTGCACACAGACACACACATGCTCACAATCACCAACATGTACACACACAGACACACACATGCTCACAATAACCAATATGTGTACACACATACACACACATGCTCACATGCACCAACATGTGCACACACAGACACACACAAAGCTATGTTTAACCCCTTAACGACCGACGACGTATGCCATACGTCCTCAAAAAAAAAGCACTTAACGCCCGAGGACGTATGGCATACGTCGTCGGTTTAACAGAGCACTGGAAGCGATCGAAATCGCTTCCAGCTGCTCTAACAGTATTGCAGGCTTGCCTTGATGTCTAGGCATCCTGCAATACTGTTCCCGAGTGCCGGGACCGGATTGATCACTCCCCCACGAGTGATCACTTCCGGTTTCGCTCCACGTGGAGCCCGGCAGTGTTTCAGAGCATCGGAAGCGATCAGACACGCTTCCGATGCTCTGCTTGTGTGCTAAGTGCCTCGGTGGGTCGAGGCACTTAGTTAGTTGTAAAATAAAAGTAAAAAAGTAAAAAAAAAAAAACGAATAAAATAAAAAAAAGCCCTAAATAGCCCCCCCCCCCTCCCCCTTCACTAGGCATCCAAGATGGCGATGCCCAGTACATCATGGGGCCTCTGGGGGTGTCCCTAGCTTGCATCATCATAGGGGCAAGCTAGGGTCACCCAATCTGAGCCTCCCACCCTAAAAAAAAAAATAATAACAAAATACCCCATTTGTCTGATCATGTCAATATTTGTAAATATTGACTATGATCAGTGTGGATCTCCCTCCCTCTCCTCACTTGCCATTTTGTTGGAGAGAGAGAGAGACCTGTATTTAGCAGAGAGAGAGATTTATTTCTTTTATTTGTTAAAAAATATAGAACCAAAGGCTCTTTTCAGAGCCATTAACCCCTAGCTTGCCAGTGATCACTATATATCACTGGCAGTAGCATAGGTGCACTTTTTTTTTGCTGCATTTTGCTGTCTGTGCATTTTTTTAGGGGTTAATTTTGTTGTTGTAATTTTTTAAAAACCCAAAGGCTCTTTTCAGAAACATTTAGTTAATTTAATTTAATTTTCAGAGCCATTAACCCCTAGCTTGCCAGTGATCGCTATAAATCACTGGCAGTTGCATAGCTGTACTTTTTTGCTGTCTGTGCATTTTTTTAGGGGTTAATTTTGTTGTTGTAATTTTTTAAAAACCCAAAGGCTCTTTTCAGAAACATTTAGTTAATTTAATTTAATTTTCAGAGCCATTAACCCCTAGCTTGCCAGTGATCGCTATAAATCACTGGGAGTTGCATAGCTGTACTTTTTTGCTGCCTGTGCATTTTTTTAGGGGTTAATTTTGTTGTTGTAATTTTTTAAAAACCCAAAGGCTCTTTTCAGAAACATTTAGTTAATTTAATTTAATTTTCAGAGCCATTAACCCCTAGCTTGCCAGTGATCGCTATAAATCACTGACAGTAGCATAGCTGTACTTTTTTCTAGTTAATTTAGTTAATTAATTTAGTTAATTTAATTTTCAGAGCTATTAACCCCTAGCTTGCCAGTGATCGCTATAAATCACTGGCAGTTGCATAGCTGTACTTTTTTGCTGTCTGTGCATTTTTTTAGGGGTTAATTTTGTTGTAATTTTTTAAAAACCCAAAGGCTCTTTTCAGAAACATTTAGTTAATTTAATTTAATTTTCAGAGCCATTAACCCCTAGCTTGCCAGTGATCGCTATAAATCACTGACAGTAGCATAGCTGTACTTTTTTGCTAGTTAATTTAGTTAATTAATTTAGTTAATTTAATTTAATTTTCAGAGCCATTAACCCCTAGCTTGCCAGTGATCGCTATAAATCACTGGCAGTTGCATAGCTGTACTTTTTTGCTGTCTGTGCATTTTTTTAGGGGTTAATTTTGTTGTTGTAATTTTTTAAAAACCCAAAGGCTCTTTTCAGAAACATTTAGTTAATTTAATTTAATTTTCAGAGCCATTAACCCCTAGCTTGCCAGTGATCGCTATAAATCACTGGCAGTAGCATAGCTGTACTTTTTTGCTAGTTAATTTAGTTAATTAATTTAGTTAATTTAATTTTTTTTTAGTAATTGTTTTCTGTGACAGATACAAAAATGTCACAGAAAAGATATAGTGCTGAGGAGGCGTATGCCATCCTTGCGTCAGAGTCAGATGCCTCTATTTCTGACTCAGACCCCAATTTTGACCCTGCCATGTGCTCAGATACATCACTAGATGCAGTCTCAACTGATAGTGATGTATCTGTGGCTGCTAGCCCCCCTGCCAGCCCCCCTGCTACCCCCCTGCCAGCCCCCCTGCTAGCCCCCCTGCCAGAAGGAGGCGTGTTGCTGCCATTGCTGCTGAAGAGTGGGTAACGCCTCATCTCCAGAGGCCAGATATCCCACCCTTCACAGCAAATGCTGGCATAAATATAGATGTGGCAGGTTTTAGCCCCCAGCAGTTTCTGGAAGTGTTTCTGGACGATGATATATTGGGGAACATTGTCGCCCAAACTAATTTATATGCCCATCAGTTCCGTGCTGCAAAGCCTGGAACATATTTGGCAAAGCAGCAATGGGCCCCCATCAATGTGCCAGAATTCAAAAAATTCTGGGCATTGACTATGCTGATGGGCATCATAAAGAAACCCTCCATTCGCTCCTACTGGAGTAGTAGCCCCATCTGCTCTACCCCCATTTTCTCCCAGACTATGTCGAGGAAGAGGTATGAAATGATTCTGCATTTCATGCACTTCAGCGACAACAGCCTGTGCCCCCCTAGGGAGCATCCCCAATTTGACAGGCTGTATAAAATCCGCCCCCTGATAACCCACTTTTCTGCCAGGTTTGCAGAGGCTTATACACCTGGAAGGAATATATGCGTTGATGAATCCCTAATGAAGTATAAGGGAAGGCTGGGATTCAAGCAGTATATTCCTTCCAAACGCTCCAGATATGGGGTAAAGGTGTATAAGCTCTGTGACAGTGAGACTGGGTGTACTCAGGCCTTCCGGGTGTATGAGGGAAAGGATAGCCACCTTGACCTTCCAGGTTGCCCAGAACATATGGGAACCACTGGCAAGATTGTCTGGGACCTGATATTACTCCTAATGAACAAAGGGTATCACTTGTACTAATTTTTATACAAGTGTCCTTTTGTTCAAGCTACTGTATTGCTTTGATACAGTAGCTTGCGGTACAATTAAAAAGAACCGTGCAGGTTTCCCAGGACAACTTGTACGCACCCGGCTATGAAGGGGGGAGACCTCAGCTCTGCGCCAAGAGGAGCTGTTGGCACTTAAGTACAGAGACAAGAAGGATGTATACCTTCTTACCACCATCCACACAGAGAGGACGGTGGCGGTTTCTGTACGTGGCAGAGCTGAGATCATAAGGAAGCCAGTGTGCATCAAGTCTTATAACCGGCATATGGGTGGGGTTGATCTGGCTGATCAGCTGCTGCAGCCCTACCTAATTATGCGGAAGACAAGGGCCTGGTACAAAAAGGTTGCAATTTACCTAATGCAGATTGCAACCCACAACGCTTTTTTGTTGTTCAAAAAAGCAAACCCCAGAGTTAAAAAAACTTTTTTACAGTTTCAGCTCCAGATTATTACTGGGATTTTGTACCATGATGCACCTGCTCCCCTGGCGGTGATGGGAGAGAGCAGAGTTGGGGCTACTCATTTTATTTTTAAAATCCCCCCTACTGCCGCAAAGCAGAAACCACAAAAAAATGCAGAGTCTGTACCAAGAGGGGGAAGAGAAGGGACACCATATATCACTGTCCTGATTGCCCTGGACAGCCTGCACTCTGCATTGGGGACTGCTTCAAGCGGTACCATACAATGGTCAATTTTTAAAAAAATAAATACATTTGGTGTTATATATATATATATATTTATTTTTTTTGGTTATGTTTACTGTTAGATGGGTTGTTTTTTTTTACTGTGCCAGATTTTTACATTTCACTACTCTATTTTTTTCTAAAATTGGGCCTGTTATTTTTTTTTAACCAAAACCCCTGTCAAACCTATGCATGGGGGACATAGGTGTTCTCAGGGTGCCTTGCAAAAAACAACCTGAAGTATGTTTTTGTAATAACTTACAACAGTCTCTCCTAAATCATAGTCAAAAAGCAATGTGTCTGTAAAAATGAAAATTGAAAAATTACCACCATACACTTTCTCCAATTTTTTGGGCTAAAACGGTTGCTTCAAAGGCATCAAAGCACACCATATACAATACCTTGGGGTGTCAACATTTAAAAAATATACACTTTCATGGCAATAAATAAAAGTGGGGTATGCGATAGGCCACAAACTAAAGATAGGCCTATCAGAAGAAATACTCTCATTGTTAATAACTAAAATCACAAGTCATAAATTTGTAACATAACCTTCCCAAAATCCTGGCAAACCTATGCATGGGGGGCATAGGTGTACTCAGGGTGCCTTGCAGAAAACAACCTGAAGTATTCTTTTGCAATAACTTACAACAGTCTCTCCTAAATCATAGTCAAAAAGCAATGTGTCTGTAAAAATGAAAATTGAAAAATAACCACCATACACTTTCTCCAATTTTTTGGGCTAAAACGGTTGCTTCAAAGGCATCAAAGCACACCATATACAATACCTTGGGGTGTCAACATTTAAAAAATATACACTTTCATGGCAATAAATAAAAGTGGGGTATGCAATAGGCCACAAACTAAAGATAGGCCTACCAGAAGAAATACTCTCATTGTTAATAACTAAAATCACAAGTCATAAAATTGTAACATAACCTTCCCAAAATCCTGGCAAACCTATGCATGGGGGGCATAGGTGTACTCAGGGTGCCTTGCAGAAAACAACCTGAAGTATTCTTTTGCAATAACTTAAAACAGTCTCTCCTAAATCATAGTCAAAAAGCAATGTGTCTGTAAAAATGAAAATTGAAAAATAACCACCATACACTTTCTCCAATTTTTTGGGCTAAAACGGTTGCTTCAAAGGCATCAAAGCTGTACTCAGGAGAGGTTGTTGAACACATATTGAGGTGTTTTTTGGCAGTAACACATAACAGGAACTGAAAATCCATGCCTAAAGTACAATGTGTGTGAAAAATAACACAAAAAAATGACTACCCAAAAGTTTGACAAAGACTGGTGGTTGAATTAGTGCATGGAAAGTGTTAAAATATCAGCATTTGAAAAACCCTAGGGTGTCTACTTTTAAAAAATATATGGTTTGATGGGGGTAAATTCCATTGGCCAGCTTCAGAAATGTCCCAAATAGGACATGGGTGCATGATGACCGATGTGAAAATTCCAAGTTGAAAAACTGGAATGCGCTACCTAAAAATAAGGCCATTTAGCCCCCAGAGAACCCGACACACCTATACATAGGTGGTATCACTGTACTCAGGAGATGTTGTTGAACACATATTGAGGTGGTTTTTGGCAGTAACACATAACAGGAACTGAAAATCCATGCCTAAAGTACAATGTGTGTGAAAAATAACACAAAAAAATGACTACCCAAAAGTTTGACAAAGACTGGTGGTTGAATTAGTGCATGGAAAGTGTTAAAATATCAGCATTTGAAAAACCCTAGGGTGTCTACTTTTCAAAAATATATGGTTTGATGGGGGTAAATTCCATTGGCCAGCTTCAGAAATGTCCCAAATAGGACATGGGTGCATGATGACCGATGTGAAAATTCCAAGTTGAAAAACTGGAATGCGCTACCTAAAAATAAGGCCATTTAGCCCCCAGAGAACCCGACACACCTATACATAGGTAGTATCACTGTACTCAGGAGATGTTGTTGAACACATATTGAGGTGGTTTTTGGCAGTAACACATAACAGGAACTGAAAATCCATGCCTAAAGTACAATGTGTGTGAAAAATAACACAAAAAAATGACTACCCAAAAGTTTGACAAAGACTGGTGGTTGAATTAGTGCATGGAAAGTGTTAAAATATCAGCATTTGAAAAACCCTAGGGTGTCTACTTTTCAAAAATATATGGTTTGATGGGGGTAAATTCCATTGGCCAGCTTCAGAAATGTCCCAAATAGGACATGGGTGCATGATGACCGATGTGAAAATTCCAAGTTGAAAAACTGGAATGCGCTACCTAAAAATAAGGCCATTTAGCCCCCAGAGAACCCGACACACCTATACATAGGTGGTATCACTGTACTCAGGAGATGTTGTTGAACACATATTAAGGTGGTTTTTGGCAGTAACACATAACAGGAACTGAAAATCCATGCCTAAAGTACAATGTGTGTGAAAAATAACACAAAAAAATGACTACCCAAACGTTTGACAAAGACTGGTGGTTGAATTAGTGCATGGAAAGTGTTAAAATATCAGCATTTGAAAAACCCTAGGGTGTCTACTTTTCAAAAATATATGGTTTGATGGGGGTAAATTCCATTGGCCAGCTTCAGAAATGTCCCAAATAGGACATGGGTGCATGATGACCGATGTGAAAATTCCAAGTTGAAAAACTGGAATGCGCTACCTAAAAATAAGGCCATTTAGCCCCCAGAGAACCCGACACACCTATACATAGGTGGTATCACTGTACTCAGGAGATGTTGTTGAACACATATTAAGGTGGTTTTTGGCAGTAACACATAACAGGAACTGAAAATCCATGCCTAAAGTACAATGTGTGTGAAAAATAACACAAAAAAATGACTACCCAAAAGTTTGACAAAGACTGGTGGTTGAATTAGTGCATGGAAAGTGTTAAAATATCAGCATTTGAAAAACCCTAGGGTGTCTACTTTTCAAAAATATATGGTTTGATGGGGGTAAATTCCATTGGCCAGCTTCAGAAATGTCCCAAATAGGACATGGGTGCATGATGACCGATGTGAAAATTCCAAGTTGAAAAACTGGAATGCGCTACCTAAAAATAAGGCCATTTAGCCCCCAGAGAACCCTACACACCTATAGATAGGTGGTATCGCTGTACTCAGGAGATGTTGTTGAACACATATTGAGGTGGTTTTTGGCAGTAACACATAATAGGAACTGAAAATCCATGCCTAAAGTACAATGTGTGTGAAAAATAACACAAAAAAATGACTACCCAAAAGTTTGACAAAGACTAGTGGTTGAATTAGTGCATGGAAAGTGTTAAAATACCAGCATTTGAAATACCCTAGGGTGTCTACTTTTCAAAAATATATGGTTTGATGGGGGTAAATTCCATTGGCCAGCTTCAGAAATGTCCCAAATAGGACATGGGTGCATGATGACCGATGTGAAAATTCCAAGTTGAAAAACTGGAATGCGCTACCTAAAAATAAGGCCATTTAGCCCCCAGAGAACCCGAAACACCTATACATAGGTGGTATCACTGTACTTGGGAGATGTTGTTGAACACATATTGAGGTGGTTTTTGGCAGTAACACATAACAGGAACTGAAAATACATGCCTAAAGTACAATGTGTGTGAAAAATAACACAAAAAAATGACTACCCAAAAGTTTGACAAAGACTAGTGGTTGAATTAGTGCATGGAAAGTGTTAAAATACCAGCATTTGAAATACCCTAGGGTGTCTACTTTTCAAAAATATATGGTTTGATGGGGGTAAACTCCATTGGCCAGCTTCAGAAATGTCCCAAATAGGACATGGGTGCATGATGACCAATGTGAAAATTCCAAGTTGAAAAACTGGAATGTGCTACCTAAAAATAAGGCCATTTAGCCCCCAGAGAACCCGACACACCTATACATAGGTGGTATCACTGTACTCAGGAGATATTGTTGAACACATATTGAGGTGGTTTTTGGCAGTAACACATAACAGGAACTGAAAATACATGCCTAAATACAATGTGTGTGAAAAATAACACAAAAAAATGACTACCCAAACGTTTGACAAAGACTAGTGGTTGAATTAGTGCATGGAAAGTGTTAAAATACCAGCATTTGAAATACCCTAGGGTGTCTACTTTTCAAAAATATATGGTTTGATGGGGGTAAACTCCATTGGCCAGCTTCAGAAATGTCCCAAATAGGACATGGGTGCATGATGACCAATGTGAAAATTCCAAGTTGAAAAACTGGAATGTGCTACCTAAAAATAAGGCCATTTAGCCCCCAGAGAACCCGACACACCTATACATAGGTGGTATCACTGTACTCAGGAGATATTGTTGAACACATATTGAGGTGGTTTTTGGCAGTAACACATAACAGGAACTGAAAATACATGCCTAAAGTACAATGTGTCTGAAAAATAACACAAAAAAATGACTACCCAAAAGTTTGACAAAGACTAGTGGTTGAATTAGTGCATGGAAAGTGTTAAAATACCAGCATTTGAAATACCCTAGGGTGTCTACTTTTCAAAAATATATGGTTTGATGGGGGTAAATTCCATTGGCCAGCTTCAGAAATGTCCCAAATAGGACATGGGTGCATGATGACCGATGTGAAAATTCCAAGTTGAAAAACTGGAATGCGCTACCTAAAAATAAGGCTATTTAGCCCCCAGAGAACCCGACACACCTATACATAGGTGGTATCACTGTACTCAGGAGATATTGTTGAACACATATTGAGGTGGTTTTTGGCAGTAACACATAACAGGAACTGAAAATACATGCCTAAATTACAATGTGTGTGAAAAATAACACAAAAAATGACTACCCAAAAGTTTGACAAAGACTAGTGGTTGAATTAGTGCATGGAAAGTGTTAAAATACCAGCATTTGAAATACCCTAGGGTGTCTACTTTTCAAAAATATATGGTTTGATGGGGGTAAATTCCATTGGCCAGCTTCAGAAATGTCCCAAATAGGACATGGGTGCATGATGACCGATGTGAAAATTCCAATTTAAAAAACTGGAATGCGCTCTCTAAAAATAAGGGCTTTTAGCCCACAGAGAACCCGACACACCTATACATGGGTGGTATCACTGTACCCAGGAGATGCTACTGAAGACATATTAGGGTGTTATTTGGCAGTAACCCTTACCATTTTATCAGTAAATGTATTCTTAAATTGCTATTTGTCAAAAAATCAAATTATTTTTTTCCCCCCCAAACTTTGGCATAGATTGGTGGTAAAATGGTTGCATGAAAAAAGTCAAAATACCCCAAGTTTAATACCTTAGGTTGTCTTCTTTTAAAAAATATATACATTTGAAGGGTTATTCAGGGATTCCTGACAGATATTGGTGTTACAATGTAACTATCGCCAATTTTGAAAAAACATGGTTTTGAAATAGCAAAGTGCTACTTGTACTTATTGCCCTATAACTTGCAAAAAAAGCAAAGAACATGTAAACATTGGGTATTTCTAAACTCAAGACAAATTTAGAAACTATTTAGCATTGGTATTTTATGGTGGTTGTAGATGTGTTAGAGATTTTGGGGCTCAAAGTTAGAAAAAGTGTGTTTTTTTCATTTTTTCCTAATATTTTATAATTTTTTTATAGTAAATTATAAGATATGATGAAAATAATGGTATCTTTAGAAAGTCCATTTAATGGCGAGAAAAACGGTATATAATATGTGTGGGTACAGTAAATGAGTAAGAGGAAAATAACAGTTAAACACAAACGCAGAAATGCAAAAATAGCCTTGGTCCCAGATGGTCAACAAATTGAAAAGTGGCCTGGTCACTAAGGGGTTAAACAAGAAAACAAAATGTAAAACAAAAAAAAGAATAACATTTTGCATGTCAAAGATCTGATGAAGGTTAGTGTATACATACAACATATGGAGTTTTCCCTTCAACTAAAAGTTATTTAAGGACAATTGATAGCTGAGTCAGAATATGTGTTTCATTAATCAAGCATTAATTGACTTGTCCTTGTAAAAAAGCACTTACAAAACAGTAGTATCAACACCTGGGAATTAGTAAGCTATTAATTCACTTTGTTAAAGCCTATGATATGACAGCATTGTATTTGTTTACCAGATAAGGATGTCATTTAATATGCACCTGTAGGCTATTAAGTGACGTGCTATTACAATATCAAGGAAAGTCAGTCATATGGTATGATGCTGTTTATTATGAGAGGCAAATGTATATTGACTAGGCTGACCATATTGCCGCTTTAAGAAGGGACACATATGAAAAATACATATGTCAGGGTTCTTATACAAAGCATTTCTTTAAACAGCCCTGAAAACAGCCCTGACATGTATTTTTCATATGTGTCCCTTTTTAAAGCGGCAATATGGTCACCCTAATATTGACATATGAATAAAAAACCACATGCATTATTTTGGTAAATTAATAAAAAGAAATATTAAATGGAAAAAATAAAGTATTATTTATTTTATGTGAAAACCAGTTGTTTTTTGTTTTGTTTTGTTTTTTCAAATGCTTATAACACTTTGAAGGCTGAACATTTTTAGCTGACATTTTAAAATTTCCAAAGGTTATAACTTTTAAAAGTATAAACTGGAAATTACTGCAAACTTTGAAAATTTTAAATAATAAATTGAAAAACATTACTTTAGTTCCCTCTGTGTTATTAAGATATGTAAAAATTCTGTGCTTCCTATTTGGCAATATAAAAATTTTTAAAACAAGGCTCAAGCAAGAACTTCTATCCATATCTTC